>NC_054538.1:33569091-33794091 GCF_017654505.1 Polyodon spathula | reverse complement strand
GATTTGCTATAGATATCTTCAACAGTAAACAAGATGATTATCTGACTCTCTATAGATCAAAAGCATGGCAGAAGCTGAGCAGGAGCAATTCAACCCTTTTGATCTGTAGAAATGAATGGAAGTCAACTTCTTTGATATTTTTAAATGGGCCAAGATAAGTGTGTAATATTTAACATACACCATAATCCCAACTCTGTTATGCCAATGTGGACGGGTTTATACTGTAGGCCATAGAGAATGCTAGTAACATTATTATTCACTCATGCAGAGCTAAAAAAGAATGCACTCTCTGTGATATATTATATAATGGGAATGCAAAAATATGCATTTTTATGCAGAATCTTCCTAAATCAAAATCAAAGTGAAAGAAACCAATTCAGAACACAAAAACTGGAAATGTGTTCTATTGACAAAACAGTCATGGTCTCCAGCAAACCAGAAACTGTTGGAATTTCAGCAGGGAAAGAAGAAACCACCCACAGGAAAATCCAAGTAAAAGCCAACATAAGAGAACAGTTATTAAATCTGCCTTTAAGATCCAGTGGTTGCTTAATGTGATCAACTTTACAATGTTTAGAGGATGATAAGAACCGGCTCTGAAATAAGCAGATAGTCAAGTAGCACCACAATTGGACTTTAGATCACATTTACATATGAACTGCATTTGTATAATCTAGAGCGGAGTTAAAAAGTTATTACATAGTGCATGTGATAACATGTTACTATTGCATTTTTATGACACCATAATGAATACTGCAGATCATAAAGGCACAGTTCTTATGGCTTGTCTGAGATTTTTTTTTAATTTTTTTTTGTTACCCATGATACACTAATCTGATATCACAAAGTATTCATTCCCTGTTCTGATGACAATACATCTTTCTATTAAATGTTCTCAACAGGGATTTACACAGAAGAATCTTCCCTAGTCCAAAAGTATTTAAAGCTGCATTATCCTTTTTTTGTTTGCCAATCTTACTATTGTTTGCAAACAAGAATGCAGAGTTCTTTCTTTTTTCCACAACCTAGGTTTAGTTAAGTCATGCTCAGATGATTTTCTATCCCCTCAGTGGCTTTTCAGAGTTAAAAGAAATCATTCAAAAATTCATAAATTCAAAGCTATTTAGTATGTTTTTTGGGTTTCTTTTTTCTGCTCCTGTTTATGTCAAAGTTATACCTGTATATTCTGGTATGAACAGAGATGTATAAAGTAGCACTGTTTTTTCTAATGAAATAAACATGGACTGGACTACCAGAATTACAAGTAAATATTAATTTAACTAATATCTCATTTTAATAGAATATACACACTGTACCCCCTTTTTTAGGTCAACTGTATGGCTGTGAAATAATTTGGGGATTAAACCTAAAATATATGTGCCAAATAACTTTCAAATTACGCAAAAGTTGTTCAACTTGGGCATTGATAACTGACCGTTACTGGACCGGTAACCCAGAGTAACAGCTGCTGTCTTTGCTGCTCATGCTGTGACCTACTTTTCCACCAGCACATGCTTGTTCACGACTGCTTAAAGTTTCTTCACAGAGTAGAACCACCTCAGTAAGGAACTTCAGTAGTTTTTCATACCAAAGTGTGAAACCCTGACCCTAACTATTTTACCTTCTCTATACAGGGGGGGAATCAGGATTCCAAACATCCCATAAAACACTATTTTTTATTTAACGGTTGTTGTCTTGTAAGCACACGTTGAAACTAGAAATGGGAGCAAATGGCTTGTAAAGATCTGTACCATATTGATATAATTAATTTATATTGGACATTATCTGTTATGGAGCTTTCCTGAGAGAATCAAAGAATGCTGATTACAAAGAATGCTGATTACAAAGTTCCTATGTCAAGCTTGTAGTCTGTATCATTGATATGGTCAGAATTAAGACAATATGTCAGTGACAGTATTTTGTTAAATGAAAACAAGCAAAATCCAAGAAAACAGCTGTGTACTGTCTCTATACAATGAATCTTAGGAAGTCACATGACCTCAATACAGCAGCCATACTAGGCCATAGAGATCAATGTCATGGATTCCAAAAAATTTGTATGCAGGATTTATATTACCCTACAAATATGAAGTCAGTTTTTCCAGCATTTTCTGAGATATGACGCTTTGATATTGTGGCAGAATAAAGGTTATTTTTCTTGTACGACCCTACTATCAAACATGACCAAGAGAAACACAGAAAGCAGCTGAGTATGAAGCCAATAGTGTCATTTTAGTCACACAGATCTGGGCAGATCTGTGCAATTCTGTTCAGCAGACCGTTCAACACAGCCAGCTCCAGCAAACTGGTCACACAGATCTTGTAGTCAATTCCGCAGCTTTTAAATGTATCTGCAAGAGGTGGGCTCGATCTGGCTCCAAACTAAAGTGGTGATGCAGGGGTCAATATTTATCTGCTGATCTCAACAAAAGTAAACTACAACCCACCTTTTACGAGAAAATGAATGGTTCGCTATTTCTTATGATAATGAATTAATATTTTTAAATTTATAGCGACAGCTGTAGCCTGTAACAGGATAGCATCATGGCCGTTAACAAATACAACAGGAACAAAAATAAATTAAACAAAACACTCTTCTCTTGTTCAAGCTGAGCATTCGCCTTCACTGAAACATCTCCAAACTCTCCCCACTAAACAACACTTCTGGCTTCCCTTTATACCATGTGGCTGGGGCTTGATTGACCATCAATAAATCAAACAAAACCCAGCCACATTCCACATGTGAGTCGGGCAGGGATGGAATTATTCCCAACCCTGCCAAACTTAAATTCAAAGTAATAAACCTTATTAATAAAACCAAAGTAATAAACACCATTTACATTCAGGCCTTCTGTCCTGCCACACATCCCAATAATAGGAGCTGTTATACTAGCTCATCACATTACTAAATAATACTTAAATAAAAAACTGCACCCATGTCAACTTGATGCACTGGGTTTAAAAAAGGATGAGGTCTGATACATTTGAAACTCTACGCCTACTGCTCGCACAGTTGATTTCTGGCACACAGTGTTGGCAATTCTATTGTAGTTTTGACTTTTTAGCTCCTGTGTAGGAACCACACATCCAAACCATTTCCCCTATAACTGCTGTTAATGTAAAATAGTTTCTGTAATGCATAATAAAATAATGGTACATGCTTTAAATGATATTCCTAATGTCTTCAGAGCCTGATATATTCAGATAGTAGTAATCTGTCATAATTCAAAACAAAGGACAGAATACTCCCATCTTTTCTAGTGCACCCTAATCATTGAGTACTTGTTGAAATAAATATATTAAGAAATGTTTATCATTTAATTCATGAATTTTCTTTTAATATTTCTAAATGTAGTACTATTGAGTGTTTACTAGTTACAGCAAATTAAAAAAAAAACATACAAAAATACCAGTTCTATCAGAGCAATTAAAGTCCTTTTGTACAGGTCTGCCAAATCTATGGTCTGCCAAATCTATTAACAATATTAATCTCCAAGGATTTATTCTGCAGGCTCAAAAAATGCTTACACTGCAGCATTGTGTAAAGATAAGAGCTCACAATCAAATACCGGCACTGTTTTAAGGTTCGCCTGCTCTGTAAGGAAATTAATAAAAAATATTTTTCTCAAACAGTAAAACAATACTAACCTTCGTTCCTGGATATGGACTCTGTATCCTGTAGTGCTTTATCTGCCATCTCAGCTGAGACCAGCTTACTGAAACCTGAGGGACACAAAGAAAGGAAAGGATTCTAAAGCTCAGTCAGTGAATTCCAACAAAAGGACACCCTAACACAGACCCAAGATACAGTTTCAGCCTTGATTAGCCCTAGGAAAAGAAAAGAATGCTCTCCATTTCATCACTCTGGCTCTCATTTTAGCTTTAGCAAACTATACCCCATCAATATATAACTAAATATACCCCACAAAACTGTAATACTTAATGTCAGTTTATTTTGTTAGTTCAGCCGATTTGATTAAAACACAAGAACCCCCCCCCCCCCCCCCCCCACACACACACACACACACACACACACACAAAAACACACACACACACACACACACAAAATTGATGGAAAATATAGGTCGTTAACCACACTCTAAAGAGCTGTGGTTAGGTGAGTAGCCAATTTACTTTTTTTTTCAAGTAAAAAAGGGTCTTCACAAAGTACATCAGGGATTTGGTTGCTTAAAAGCAGCACTAATATAATGGTAGCATTTTGTCATTACACCCTCTTGTATCTAATTTGATTGAGTGGTTTTAAAAAAAAAAGGGAGCACAGTGCAACTGATTGCTGAAAATCGTCTCAAGGACACGATAATTGGACCAGTCTGAATGACATTTGATGATTACTTGGCAATGACGTGCAGGAAGGAAATTAACTGGTACAAAGAAAGGTACCGTATTACTTTGAATAAGTGCCACCCTTCAATAAGCGCCGCACTCAGATATCCGATTTGTAATAACTGCTGCCCTCGAATAAACGCTGTGCTCAGTAATGAAGCATGTAAAAAACTGCATACAAAGCACATTACGGGTAAAACATTACAAATAGAAACAACATTTATTTAATAAACTTGAATAAAATGTATTTAAAATAATTGCAATTACACACTGGAATATACTGGTATTTTACTGTAAAGGAGAAATTAGAGAACACTTATTGCTCTCAGAAATTTCATTGTGCTTTATCACTTGCACCCACGCACTGCTCTATTTGCCAAGGAATAAGTAACTTATGTAGCAAGTCTCAGAGATAAATTAATGATTTTTAGAACAGCACCAGAAATAAATACAAGGTGAACTATAGCAAATGTATACATTAATTACCTGACCTCAGGGGTACTGTATATTGTATTTAAGTATCAAAAAAGAACAAGTATTTTATTTTTGAGTTGTTTTTATAGTCTAATCAATCTATAGTCTAAGCAATGTTTCGTCACCTCGAACACCTCATTTACAATTTCCTGCATGTTTATCTATAGTCTTAAGTTTTACATACTACAAAAGGTGAATACACCCTTTTTCTACACAGTAAGTACAGTCCACGATCAAATACTGTATAGCACTACCCTACCAAGCAAACATAACCAGAAAGGGTTTTGAGTCCCAACTAAAACTAACCTCACAGTATGATAAACCGTCATGATTCAACTGGTTCTAAAAACATATTTCTGACCAACAATAATATGATGGTTTACTCTGTAGGCTGTATTTCAATAACACTCGCACAAGCCTGTTATATGCTGAAAACGTGCTGCCATTACTCAATTTAAAATATAGCACACTATACCACTGTACATATATTGCCCACAGGACTTTCCCATCATTTATTTCTTAATTTATGCCAATACCCATCCAATTAAGAAATATCATTTAGTTTCCAGTGCATGGGTGGTTCATTTCTTCCAAAATTCACAGCTAGACATACATATAAGATGAAGAGAGTCTCCCTCAAGGGCCCAAAATATGTAATTGGCAAAACTGAGGTTCTGCTGATCAGCTCGAGCCACAGGACCACACAGCAATGTGGGACTGTATTAGAACAACATTATACCAACCACTGGGGACAAGGCCAATAAGATGTACTGAGGCGTTCTGGGCAAAAGTTTTGCATCACCCTATAGAATTAACTCACGTTGCTTCATAAAGTCAAATGAAACCTGCTGAATAATGTTACGTTAACATACTGAATTACATATCGCTTTGTAGTTTTTCATATATTTAACGAAAAACTGACAAAAATTGAAAAAAGGGACATTTCACAATCTAACATAAAATACTGTACTACCATTATGGCTTCTGGTAGACTTTTATGGTATCATTTTGTAGTTTCTTTGATTACATGATATTAAATAAAAGATCTAAAAAATAGTTTTTTTTTTTTTTTAATTCTTGGTGATGCAAAACAGTTGTCCATAGCTGTACTAATATAAAGCCCCCTGTTGCATTTCAATATGTCACAGCATCTTACTAAGCTAGGTTCATATAAATTAATAAAATCCACTATAGGTCTTCTTAGATGAAAATGAAAGATTAAAATGTTTTGTTTTTTTTTTCCATCGGATGCAACTGTATATCCTACCCTACAGTTCAGACAGCATCTCATTGGGCCTTGTGAAATCAAAAAATGTCATTCATTTTGGAGTGTAAGCTCCTCTAAGCTGACATGACTTTTTGGCACTAGCTGTCTCACCATCTGTGCTGTCTACTGGCGCATTTAGTGGCATGCTGGTGAATAGGGGGCATTCATAATATGCAAACTCACACACAGCATTAGCTGGCTCTTTAGATAATGTTACATCCTCTACCGCACGGTTCTGTTAATTTTCGGTTTGCCCCCTAAATTTTAATGCCATGAAAAATACCATCATGCAGCCATGTCCTGCAGTAACCTTAATAGACATCTAGATCTAGTGGCCTGAGGCCAGATGCCAGTTGCTTCAGTTGAGTACTTCACACGGGTATTATCAATTGACTGACAAGCCTGAGGGTAAGCTTATCCACTCGGTGAAAAAGACAAGAGGCAACTTAACCATCTGGAATAATGAGATCCAGCAATTACACGCAGACAACAGGAAAAAAACAAAATCCACCTCAGGTGAGTGATAACCTGGATAAACTAGTACAACACAATGAACACTATAGTTTAACAAAACATTACAACCTAACGGTTAAAAACTTCAGACAGGAATATTTGTTTAAATACTGTATGTTAAAAGTCAAAAGTCAAAAGACGGCCATCTTGGTGAAAGGGCGTAACTGTTGGACTGTTAAACAACTATATTATGATCAGCTGTGGGATGCATGACAACTGGATAGACCGTGGTGCCGTGCTATTCACGGGGAGGAGTTTGGAAGTACAAAGGGGACGCAGATACGTGAGTATGGCACCTCACGCTGAAATCTAACCACTGGAGCATTGTCTGTATTTGTCGTGCAGAAAGAAACCAGCACGGCAGCTGAAACCGCGGAGCCAGCACAGACAACCGTAACACCTGCACGCTTTCAACACAGCACTGGAGCACCTTTCCAAGCACCAGGGAATATAATTGAGTCTTCTAATTTAGGGGCTTTAGCCTGCCGTGCTTACCCCTCTTTTAATATATCACTCCCACAAGCCTCACACCCTAACAATCTTCTACTCATACAACACGCAATATATTCAAATAAATTGTATTGTTTGTGTTATTGTTTTTTTTTTTTTAAGAAAAAGCCTGAGGCTGAAGTTGAGAAACAGCAAATTACTGGCACACCTCTACAGTCATCCTGAGTTTCACTCATGGGTTGATCCTAAAAGCTTTTTTTTTTCTTTCTCCATTGTTATTTGCCATAAACGTGACTTAATCTTTTTGTCTTACATACTGTTATATACATATCATCATTAACTCTGGTATAACAGACAGGCAGATTAATCACGGTTCAGTTTAACCTCTACAACATTTTCAATAAATACTCAATGACTACTTACTGACTGACTGGATACACATTTTAGTTTCAACTATCTATATAAAGGTATATGAGAGCTGTGGAATTCATTAACATCAGCTCTATTTGAAAATATAAGCTACAGTGTGTAGATCAAATTAATTTACATCAATTTACAGATTTTCTTCAAGTGCACTTAACTCGCACTGTCAATTACTGTTTGGTTAATAAATTGATTTTTGGACTCTCTGAAGCTACAGCCTCCCCACTAATTGCAAAATGTACTCAATAAAAACTGTAACAATGCTCAGCTAGGATAGTTATATCTTGTTATAATACAGACTACTAATGCTGATGTTGCCTCAAGATCATTCTTTCCACAGTGTCAGAGCAAGGATAGAAACTGATTTTATACAGCCTTTTGTATTCAATAGCTGGCCCAGGGTTCAAACTTCTGAGTGGAGGCAATTTTAAAAATCTAATATATTTTTATATGTGACAGCAGTACTTAGATCCACCAGTCTAAGAATAGACTCCAGTGGGTCATATTTTCAAAGCGTTTACTCTAGTCTTTAATTAACCCCTGTTTTGTTTTTTTTTCTTCCATTTTTATTTTTTAATTAATTTAGTATTTGACAATTATTTTTGTTATTTTCTCCCAATTTGAAATACCCAGTTATTAGTTTATGTTCAGCTCACCGCTACCACCACTTCTTTACACACTGCAGATTAAAAATGCAACCACCCAGGAGCTACAGCCTCAGAGGACAATGCAGCTCCCGGCCAGACTACGGGGTCGCTGGTGCGCGGTGAGCCGAGAGCCCCCTGGCCGACCTAGACCCTCCCCCCACCGGCAACGCTCAGCCAATTGAGCGCTGCCTCCTGGGAGCTCCCATCCACGGTTGGCTGTGGAATGGCCCAGACTCGAACCAGTGACTTCCAGGCTATAGGGCACATCCTCCTGTCACGCAGAGCGCCTTTACTGGATGGTCCACTCGTGAACCTCCAATATTTCCATTTCTCTTAAGCACTCAAAAGTAGTTTTATTTTTCATTTTGTAACATTCATTTTCTCCTTTCAAAAAAAAGAGCAGAATGGAGGAAGCACTTTGAAAATATGGACCAATGTGTATTATGCTGAAATGCAGTTTGAAAACACTCATCGCTTACAAAAGTTATTTCAAAGTTTCTGTGCCAAGCAGCTTGCACAGCCTTGAGAACCAATCATTATTAAGTTGAAAGCCTTGCCATGGGGCTCAGAAAAATAGTTTAAAACAAAATAAAAAGAACAAGCTTTTACTTGTTTCAGATGAAGGCCAGGCTTTTTTATTGTTTTAGATTATGATGGGCTCAGATGACAGCACGCTCACCTCTGCCCCTGCCAGGTAGCCTGGTAAAAAATCCTGAATAATGCCTCATTCAGCTCTCCAGCATGTTTAGGGGGTACTGTTGTCAATATGGCCGTGTTTCAAGAAAGATGTTAAACCTTTTCTGCTTTGTTAGCTTTATATGTTTAAGCTCCCATGGCATTTATCAAGATATCAGGACTATAGAATCTGGCTGACTCCGCATAAAACAAACGAAACTCCCACTAGCCACCAAAGCACAAGGGCTAGACCTCCAGCAGGCTACCCTGTGTACACTTCTTTAAAAAAAAAAAAAAACACAGTGCCACGTTGAGTTCACCTAGAATTTAGAAGCCTCCTGGATCCTTTCAGCTAAACAGGTTCCACATAGAACAATCACTATCCAACCAGTATGCTCACTAAAGCAGGAATTCTGAAGCAGACTTTAAAGAGCTTCTAAAATTTCACACAAATGTTTTCATACACAAATATTGGTTTATAATAACACTGTCGGCAATTACAATACTAGACATCATACATAATTAAGTACTAGCATTTGATCAATTGAGTAACATCATCTAGGAAAAAAATGGTACAGATTGGCTACAGTAAATGTTTCTTTGTTTCAAATTATAGAGCAGTTATCTGAATTCCAAAAAAACTGTAATCAATTGTGACGAGTAGTCATAACAGTGCATTTCAATTTTTTTTATCCTGTTACATTCATTTTACTGGAAAAGTATAGAATTACAAAACCCTAAAGAGTGTTTACATTGTCAAATAACGTTGTGCAGACTGAACCACAATTGTGTGCCTATGAGAACAGTGGTGGCCAAGTGAAACACTCTGCCATGAAATGTATTTGGTAAAGTAATTTCCTTCAGCTTATTTCTTATTTTTTGCTCCTGCACCTCTCAGAAGGCTGGCTGTTTCAATCAACTAATCAATCAAGTCGTGGATAAGGTATTTTGACAACGGGTTTCACTTATTATTGTCACAGACTCTTTCAATTAAAGCAAAGAAGCATAACATTAATTTATTTTTAGCAGTATACAAGGATTTATTTGTTTGTTTGTTTTAACCAGGAAATAGTTCAATGATTTAAAAAAGTATTTGAAATCCGAGGATTAAGTAAAAGAAAAAGAAAGGGAATTGGTTTGTTAGTTTATTATAGGCAGTAGATGCAGTATAGCGTATAGAGGAATATCCAGATGGGGGACCTGTAGGTACAAATCTGATCATCCAAACATATTTTGTATCACACTGTATGGTCTAATTGTGCATGGCCATTTCTTATGCTTAAGCATGGCCACACTTAACCACTACAGTGCACAATAACACACACCCTTGTTATAGTTCTTGATATAAGACTACAGTGTCTAGCATGGAGGCTAATACATTTTATTACTCAGTTAAATACTGTACAAAGTAGGCCTTATAACCTACAATGTGCAATCATGTGTATGCATTTCTTTCCTTGATGGCATTGGATGTTTACTTATTTATTTATTCTTATTATTTAAATTGCAGCCTGCCAACGGCCTCAACGCTGGAGGGACCACCTACTTAAGGGAGTTCAGTCTCCATATTTACCAAATCCTCTTCCTCTGAAAAGGCGGCCATTAGCACCAATTGTAACCTGGACATCTGTGCACTAGAAACTAGCCTGAGATCATGATAATTCATTTTATAATTCATAACCTCAAGGTTTCATATTATGCTATTGCCAATTCACTGAGCCAGCTAGGTTTTGTGCCAATTTTTACTTACTTAGGCTATTTTGTTTTGGGTGTTATTTACTACCAATCAAAATTCCCACGTAAAGTAATTTTGGTTTGGCGTAGAATAGTGTTATAATGTTATAGTTTCAATATAAGGCAGAAGAACATAGAAGCCTTGTAACTGTGAGACACTATTCATTTTCTAAATAGTTTCCATTATGTATATGACTTTAAAATGATGCAATTAAATTGATGTCTAATAATAAATTTTCTGTATTGCTATTTTATTGGTGATGACTGCTGGGCACTGAGGAGTTAGCAATGGCCAACGGTTTAGGAGCATATTTTCTTTCTTTTTTTTTTTTTTATAATAGGCCCTTGATTTACAGATCACAGTTTCCTAATACTTTGCAAAAGCTGGACTGTAAAGAACTCTTTGTGTCAAGCTTCTCTGTTTTTTTCAGCCAGGCTAGCAGCATCTGGCTGGCAATCTTGGTAGTAGGCTCTCAGTATGGTGCAGCAGATGAAGCACAAAAGAGTAATAAGAGATACAAATAAATCTACAGAAAGACAATAGTCTGTAGAATATGGACATAGACTAAAAAGAACCAGGTCACTCACATTGATCTGTTTAACATAAAGCAATGCTGGTCAACAGATTTGCAAAATGAAGTGCTAACTTTGATTTAAGTGTTGCCATTGAATTACAAGTGGGTTGCCAAAGGAGAATAGCTGGCACACAAAGCTGGCAGACAGATGTTTGTTTTGTTTTCTTTTTTTTTTCTTAAATTCCAAGCTGGTACGGCTCTAAAATTATGGCTGTTCTTTTTTTAGATCTGGCACAATGCTGTAGGAACAGAACAAAGAAATATCCAACAACAGTTTCTTCCTTATACTTCGGATTTTGCTAATAGGAAGGAACATGCAAAGCTTTTATTGCTGAAAGCTAATATGGACTACATTTTATATACAGTGACATTGAATTGCCTTTTCAAAACCTCTAACTTTGATATAACCTGTTCACAGAAGGTGTGTATGTGTATGTAGAATTGACCATTACTTTTCCTCTATCCCCTTCAAGCATCTCTCTTCATATCCCATAGCCAGAATCAGAACAGAAGATTCTGGTAGAACTTCATCATTTATACTGCGTACTATTTTGTATGATATGGTTCACATCTAGTATAACCCAGAACACATTCAGTAATCTACAGTACTGTAATATATAATCTATTCAAACATCTTAGACATCTTATACTGTGATTAATTGATTAGTAATGGATTAATTCAAGATGACCTCCCCTTGACCTCATTTAACAATGCACAATACAACAACAGCAATGTTTTATTGTAATTTGTTATTTTTAGTCACCGTAAAATGTGCATAATCAATCCATTCAGTCTATATTTAGTATATGTATACTTTGCATGTGCAAACGTTTGCTGCTGTAAATATGTCCATAGTGAGCCATTGACAAAATTAAGTTTGCCGCAGATATTTCTTCTTTTTATAGTTTGTGAGAGATAACTTCTAATGATAAAGAGGGTTATTCGCTAGTTTGCTTTTAGTAATTTACAGAAGCCATCTGCTCTGAGATTTACTGATTTATATTTCAGTGGTGACATTTTCTTTATAAAATGTTGTTGATAAATAAATAATAATAAATAAAGTTGCCCATTTATAGTACTCACATAACATTTTATTGTGAAGCTTTTCACATTTTTTATTATTTAGAGGGGGAAAGAAAAGAAAAACAATTTAAATCTTGTTTGTTTGTTTTTTATTTTTCTCCTGGGTATTGTAATGTTGATAGGAGTGTTATGACTAAATGCACTTTTTAAGAAAGAAACACAAAAAAAAAAAACACACAGCTTTTTGCATTGATATTCTGTTTTTTTTTTTTTGTTCGCGTTCTTCTTAGATTTTTAATGCCATTGTCATTTGTCATGTATATTTCTGGGTTTAGGTATTTACAGCACACGTACAAATTGGAGTCCACACAACATTTGTAAAGGAACTCTGTGATATGTGGGTGGGATTGCATCTTATTTGGGGAGATGCTGCCACTGAAGGTGGGAGTTACTTTTTCCTTTTTTGTTACTTTTTTATTTTGGGTGTCATGCTTATCTAAAGTCTGTGTGATCACATGATCTAAGGTGTAATGTGTTGTTCTATCCTTTTACCATAACACAGTTTCATTTCTGTACTCTTCTGTCCTAATGGTGAGCAAAAATAGAGGACTTTTTCATAGCATCCAGTTAAATGAAATAAGGTCCTAGTGTACTGCCAGGCTCCAGCAGTTAAACGTCAAAGTTACATTTTTACAGGAAACCCATTTTCGAACGTCAGATCACTTTCGTATACATAGGGGTTGGGTGGGGTAGGTGTTTCAATATAGTTTTCATGCCAAAGCCAAGGGAGTTGCGATTCTAATACATAAAGATCTACCTTATGTTGTTTCTGAAATCAATGCCGATAAGAACAGTCTGCTATATCACTGTTTAAGGCAAACTTTGTAATACTTCTATGATTCTGGCCTACTATGACCCCTTTATATAAGTTCAACCGTGACCCCTTGGTTAACGAGCACACCCTCTCCTCCAATCCACGGATGCCACACCGTTAACCTTCTGGGTCAATGATTTAGTGTACCGTAGCTCAGTCCCCTTTCTAGATGGCCGACTTCCACCAAAACCTGGGAATTAACTGTTGGGCCATCTTGTCCACTGTACTCTGTTCCCTTTACTCAGCACCCTAACAGGTCGGGAAGGAAATCTAACACCAAGAATCATTCAAATCAAAACAAAAGTCTGTCAGTGCACTGAATGGTATCTGGGTTCATTTATTGTTTCAGGCCTGGATCGTGGCTGGCGTGTGGTGTGGCTGGAAAGTGCCCCTTTAGCTGAATCCCTCTGCTAGCCTTATCACAAACATGATAAAAACCCTATCTATCTAAATTCTATCTAAATTCTATCTATCTATATAGATTTCAAGATTTTCTGTTTAACACAGTACTCATGCCTCTGCTGTGGTCTGTGTATCCCTCTGTGAAATGGCGTCTCCCTCAGTGAGCTGGAGCCTCCCTCTGTGAAATAGCGTGTCCCTCAATGAACTAGGGTCTCCCTCATGTCGGTCTTGAAGTCAATGTTTTGTCTGACTGGCAAGCACAACATGTTTGCTGTGGCTGCTACTCTCTCCCTGTTGCTACACGAAACTCTGTATAATATTTGACTTACTACCATGCGGCGGACATTTTGTCACCTATGTAAATATGAGTCTGACTGAATATATCTTATGTTTGTTTTTTTTTTATTCAGCCACTTTAAATCTCTTTAACTAGCTAAACCCTTGCACTCTTGTTTATTAGTTGTTTTACTAATAATTACTTTTGTTTTCTTTGAGAATTCACGATGAACTCCAAGTGTTTCTTTTTTCTTCTCTCTCCGAGCCCAGACGCTTCCTTTCTTCTTCTCGTTAGAACCCGCCCGTTGGTCTCCCAGCTATAACACGTACTGTACTGATTTTGTTAATAAAAAAACAAAACAAACAAAAGAAAAATATATATTTTTTTAATTCAATGTGATATGTATGCGCCGAGACAGAGGTGTCATGAAACTTATGTTGATTTTGGCTCGTACAATTAAATTAACATTTGCAATTAAAACAAAACTGAAATGCTGTTGATTTTGTTGGTACTGGAAGAGGCAGAATAGGCCTACTGGATGCAGCATCATACCACAATAGATACTGTACGTGGTATAATTCTACTTTTATTCACAATCACATTGCTAATAGTAATCGTAAGCTAAAGACTTAATTTTATAAAGTAGACCATTATTAGCGATGCACAATGGCAAAAAGACAATTAAGTTTTAGACTTCGTTTACACTAAATCGCCACATAGGCCCATCAAAAACTGAACCTGTCTCTACTCAAGTTCAGAATGTTAACACATCAATGAAAATGACAACGATACTGTACTTCCAATTCGAACACAGAGAACAGTGCAGTGTGTTTTTCGTAAAACCTTGCGATTTGGTTAATATTAAGCTCCAATATAAATATTAAAACTGTTTAGAAGTGATTAATTCAAAATAGAAATGGAACTTCTGTCACCGCCTGTTACCATGGATATTCATCCTCCTTTAACAGGAAGTTAGTTATGATAGTATGATACAATGACAAATGCTACCATTATATGAGACTCACCAATACATGCTTCTTTTTAATAAACAGGGCAAATAGCCAACAGGAAACCAGGTACTGCTTTCATTCCCCAGAACACCATCAATTTTGCTACTCAAAAACAAGAAAATAAATAAAATAAAATTTCCACCCTTACTCTTGGCTCAGCCGCTCTGCATCTGTATATACCTCTGGGCTTCAAACCCACAGCTATAGACACTGCTGTGAGGCATATTCTGCTCGGAGTCAGGGCTCGTACACTGTGCTTCTTTGGGCAGTAAAATTAATTGTATGTTTCATTTGTCATTTGTCAAAATGAGTTGGGTTTCCCATAGAGTTACTGTTTTTATGCGTGCACGTACAGCTAATAAATAGATTAATTGTACTCAGGGTTTATTTCACAGTACAAATACAGACCACCCCACATTGCAAGTGACTGTAGTTCAAGAGCAGCCACCTGGACTTGATTAGTGCATTGTGTTTGAAACCAGAACTACTGTTGAAAACCCTGGCTGGTGTTTCTCAGATTACAGGTGTTGAAAGCCCACTCATTGTCAACAAAAGTCTACGACCTAGAATATCTCTACACTTCCTATAGTAATGTTCACTTACTAGCATTAGTGGCCAAATGGAATGTTTTTTGTTTTTTTTTATTTTAAATCAAAAACAAATATAGGGCATAGTTAACAGATCTTCTTTAGATGATTGCACATCTGTTCTTTTCCAAAATTATTTATTTATTTGAACATCTTCCAAAAACAATGCTAGTTTTTAGTTTATTTATCAGTGCACAAATTGCCAAATGGTTATTTTTGTTAGTCACTGACTGAATACCAACTATGAGTGTAACATATATACCGTATTACTTAGAATTAATGCCGACCTTGAATTAATATTGTAAAGGTATTTTTTTTTCTACCTCTGCTCATAAAATAAAGAAACGCGCAACTCTGGCTATGTACATAGCTATGTCGGTCACTCTAAAGCGTTATCTGAAAGCTGGCCTAAGATATCTTCTTGTAGGGGGTTTAGTTGTTTTGTTTTTTATTCAATTGGAATTTTACTCAGTCCTGTACAATTATATATAAAAAAACTTGCTTACTATATGAGAAAATTTTGTTTTGGTTTCGGTTACAGAGAAATTACAAACAAGCTGGTAAATTACAGTGAGAAAAAAAAAAAAACTGGGTAGGATATATTTTACTTTTAACAGAAATCAAACCGATATTCAGAGGTAATATTTTTCGTTAAGAAAAACAACTGAATCACACTCAACTACCGTTCTCTCTCCTCTTCTTGTCAGCACCATATTGAACTTCATTATATGGTATATATATATTATATATATATATATATAATTATATATATATATATATATATCTATATATATTATATATATATATATATATATATTACCTTTATCTGCTTTTGTTACAAGCTGACATATCAGGGGCACTTTAAACAGGGGCATTTACACATTAAAAGTGTCAAGTCTTAACTTCCATGTGTAAACTGCTACAAAACACAAGCTGGATGTTGTTTCCCAGTTGGTATGCCGTGCTTAGGGCATTCATGGTATTAAATAAGCTTTGAACAAAAACAATGTACTTTCCAGTAATCCGAGTCTTCCCTCTGAAGAATAAGCAATCCAGGTGTTACAGGAAGCATCTATATGAACACAACTCCTTGTAAAATACAATTCATGAGAATATTGGGAAAAAGTTTCAATTTGCTAGATTCGATAACTGGTAACCAGGTAAATGTCTGCAGCATGGTGGTTTGTAACAATGTTATCTTGACAAACCCAATGATTCTCCACATGCACTCAGGACACCTGGCACAGTGCTTTACCTCAGTAGCCCTTACTAAAAATGTGTACAGCGATACCATGATCACCTTAATCCCATCCATATGTAAATGTTACACAGATTTGCAGATTTCCATGCTACAAAGGTTAGTGAATCTTGCTTCAAAGTTACTCTTAAGCATTCATGCACTGGAAGTCACACATGTTTCTTGTTGTAGGGTGGTCAAAGTGACTGCTTCTCAGGCAAAATGTGAGGATTTGCAGTTTACCTGGACATAGCACATGTGTCACACAGTGGGTGCCCAGAGGCCATGTTAGTATGTTTTATTGTCAGCTCAAGTGAAGGCTAGATTACCATATGACGAATGCAGTTTTACTCTAGTACTCAAAAATACCAAGTCCTCTAATTACACAGATATATGCAATGATATATACTGTTAAATGTACAAAACACTAGGGTGTGTTATACTTGAGATGTGACACCTTACTGGTATGTGAAAATATCATAACTGACACATGTATTAGCAGACAAAAGCCGCCAGCAACAATGCCTCATTTCCTGAGTATTCGGTCAGGTGGACCCATAGTCATGGTGACATCACTCTGTGATTAACTTTTAGATGGCAAAGCAAACATAAGTACAATAAAAGTTTCCTTTTTTTCGTTTCGAGATTATGCACCTCTAATAATTAAACCTGATACTTTGCTATTCTCAGTCTTGGCCACTAAATGAGCAGCCTGGATGACTTGGTCAGTGTGATGCAAAGTTTTCCTGTAAGGAGGCTGCACCTGAGCATTTCAGGATATGCTGTGCTTTGTCTGTTGCCCCAACATCCCGTCACCACGCTTAAAATGACAACAGTGGTGAATTCCAAGATTATTTTTAAATCAACAGGATACCAACTACAAAATAACAGATGTGCTCCTATAAAGCTTAGCCACTAATTTCCTTGATGTCGTCACAGATTCCAACCAGCATCACCAACTTGCTTTGCAACACCAGTACAGTAACAGTGACAATCATGACAGGAATTTTATTTATTTATTTTTATTTTACCCCCCCCCCCCCCCCCCATAAAAAAAAAAAAAAAACACCACTTCCTCTTTTTTCTTTCTTTTGTTAAACCTGAACTTCCTGGTCTGAGTCTTTATGGGCGGTCTCTGACTCCTGACTCCACTGGTGACAGGATGACATCACTGGCCTGGCTGTTGTAATCAGGAAGAGACTCAAGAGGCAGAGAATGCAGGTTTGTAAATGCTGGTGCAAACGTTTAATTATAAACAAACAAAAATAACACAGACAGAAACATTTAACAAAACAAAAGGAACAAGGGCCAAAACAAAAGGTTATTCAAAACATTTGCAAACATAAACAGACACAGAAGTAAATACTGCACAGCACAGCACAGCACACTACATACATACCTACCTTCGCCAACACTAATTCTGCCCATCACTATTTCACCACCTGTGATCACCTTATTTATACACCTGTGGGTGGAGCCTTAATTATTTAAACATTTATTAAATTCACAGCCACATTCCCATGTGTTTTCAGGGAAGATTTGAACTGCCTCCATGTCACCCAGTATCCCCACCCACCACACACACACACACACCCTGTGCACAAATACAAAATAACACAAAACATGAAATATGCACAGGGAAGGGGAGTACCCTGTCACACATGTCCAGAAGGATGAACA
Source organism: Polyodon spathula (assembly GCF_017654505.1). Taxonomy (NCBI): domain Eukaryota; kingdom Metazoa; phylum Chordata; class Actinopteri; order Acipenseriformes; family Polyodontidae; genus Polyodon; species Polyodon spathula. The sequence continues at coordinate 33,775,898 of NC_054538.1, read as the reverse complement.
GCAGCAACACCAACTTGCTTTACAACATCGGTACAGTAACTGTCACAATCATGACAGGACTTTTAAAATGTGCACAAAAAAAAAAGGAACTGATACAATACTTTACATGTATTTTTAAAAGGTAAAACTTAAAAAAACACAACACTGTGTCCCTTTTAAGTACAGTTTTCCAATGTTATTACTCTGAATTAGTTTTTTGAAACTCTCATGTTCTTTTGTAAAAACCATGCACAGTATGTCAGCACAATCCCATTAAAGCTTATGACACACAACATTAATAGCAAAGCCCCTTATGTCAATATGTGTCCATATGTTAAAGCCCTCTGTTGATATAAATTATTTCAATGTTATTTAGTGTAGTATATATACAGTATATATATATATTTCTGCATGTATTATCTAGCCATGTATATATTTCAAGTGCTTTTTTAATTCTGAGGGTCCCCCAGCTGAGTAAAACGCCTTGTTTCCAACAGAGTCCTGCTTCTGTGAATTTTTTTATGCAGCTCAAAGATATAAAGTAATTTGCCCAAGATTACACAGTATAATACAGTAGGTGGCTGAACTTGGATTGTATCTCAGGGTTCCATTGCATGGTGATGATTTTCTAACTTCCTCCACTATTCGGGGTAGGGTGTTAAAGGTTTTCTGAATGGAAGGAAGGAAAGTGAAGTCAGTCAATGGCGATGATGTAATCAGACAATACTAAATATAGAAGAAACCCTCTGCTTGTTAACATCGTATGAGATAGAGAATGAGCACAGTGTTTTGCACAATGAAGTCATTTGGTCTGGGGCTACGATACATTTCAAAGGCAACTTTGTTGAAAGGGAGTTTGTGCATCTACTTGGTCTGCTCCAGCATATCCTGATGAACAACCCTCATTACCTTTAGCAAATGTTGCAGCCACTGAGATCATTATCTTTAATCAAGAACGTAATTCCACTTGATGGATACAATATGTTAGCTTAAAAAAGCTGGAAAAACTTTGGTTTAATTTTTTTTTTTATGTGCGCTTCTCTAAAACTTCTAAAACTTTGCATTGGAACCCAGGATAAATACACAATGCTTACTACATTAAATGACCAAGAAATATGCACATTTTAAACCACAATGTAATGCAGGTTTTGACTTGTTGTGTGTGTGACCCTGAGCAAGTCACTTAACCTCCTTGTGCTCCATCCTTCGGATGAGACGTAAAACCGAGGTCCTATTACAAGTTACTCTGCGCAGCAGTTGTGATGCATGGTTCACCTCCTAGTCTCTATAAGTCTCTTTGTGTTGCAAATATGTGAGATACGGTTGGAATTTCTTTCAGTACAGCTCTCACTGGGGTTGCACTCTGTTTCTGTTTTCATGTGTTTCCCGTTACGGACTCTATGTATCATTGATTTTTCTTTTGTATCTTGACTTTTCGTGGTTTTTGTGACTTTGTAGACCTACCAACAATGTACTAAAGTCATATTCACTCCTGTAACTTAGTTTAATCTCTGCTGCGGTAGTTTTGTTACGACTGTTAGTTTCATATGCAAATGCACGAATCTCGTTATAGTATCGAAGTTTCGCCAAATGTCATTACAGAACAATTGTGATGCAATTAAAAGTGCAAATTAGTAGGCTACTGTTTCTATACAGGTAGTGCAAAACAACAAAAAACAAAACAAAACAAAAAAAAAACTTGGGTTCAATCAACTACGGTAGAAACCATGTCTGGAGGACGTGCTCAAAACTACACAACAGAACAAAGGCTTTATTTGTCGAATGTGTTAAAAAGCACATTAAAACAGTCAGAAATGTCCAAAAAAATACATCTGCCATGATGACGACCAGCAACAGTTACAACTTTAAAAACATTATGGAAATAACTGAAATTGGAGACCACAAACGTTGCAACGGAACTGCACTGACAGTGGCTTTGTTTTGTTCTTTTTCTTGTTACAACAGGTACCTGGGCTCAGGGTTTTGGGCTGACCCCCAGTTGGACAGTGACCAGAGGGACAGCATTTGGGATGGGTGAGGCCGGTCCCAGGTTTTGATGGGGCCTGTCTGTCTTGGGGCCATTTTCAGCCTGGAGTGATGCTACAAGCCAGAATACAAGGCTATATTTTTCTGTGCTGCGGCCTCTCTTCTCACAGTTGAGAAGTGCAGGGACCCTCCCTGCTTATTTGCACAATTTTAAATTGTTTTTAGATAGTGTTAACCTATGCCAATTGTTTTAGTAAGAATTGGTCTTTTAGATAGATGTTGTATTGATAGTTTACTTGTGATTGTATTTTATTGTGTAAACTGTGATTTGGATAAAGATCATTGTGGCCATTCATTGAAATATAAATTGAAGCTTCCTTGCTTGTATTGTTGTCCTTGGAGGTTCATCTGGGCGTCGGGGTTGGTGTCACAGAATTCCAAAAGAACCTGGAGAGCGAGAGTGGGAAACAGGAGGGTTAACGTTTTGTACACAGTTAAAATTTTGGTTTATTGTCACCTAATCAGCTCTCTAACAGTTTGGTGCATTGAAACATGTGACATATATTTATTAATAGTCTATTAAATAGCAATGACAGACATTGTTTTGGTTTTGTTAATATGTTAAGGTGCTTTATTAATGAAGTGAAGCACAGAAACAAGTCATTGCAGAGTTCTTTAATTAAACACAAACTGAAATATTTTCTTCTCAGTAATTAATTATGTAGTGCATAGACAACTGAAATACACCGAGAAGTATTTACTTGTCTCACTTCATCTTCCTCAACATGATACAAGTTTCAGAAACAAGATCTCAAAAAGACAGAGAGAGAGAGAAGGGGCCACTGAATGGTTTCACCGTTGTTGCAAAAAAATAATTTTTCACCCCACCTCATGTCGCCTGATTCAAATTAAATGTTTGTTACCTGAGTCTGGGATTTCAGGGCTCATTTATATGTCTAGAGTTATTTTTCAGCAAAAAATGCTGCCCCCCCCAAGTAATAGTAAAAACAGATGAAAGCAGGGTCTTGAAACAAGAGGATATGCAGCTGCAATTGATTACCTCTATGGCAAGCCACAGTGGCACTCAACTGGTCAGGAAGGCTGTGAAGGCCCCATACCATTATTAAGACCAGGAAACTATATTTAAAATAATGTTTTTCCCTTGCCAGGATAAATAAAAAAAAGTGTTGACTTTTTACACTCGTAACTGACCAGGTTTAGGAAACCAAATTGTTATCAGGCCTGGTTTCCTTTTCGACAACTGTCTTTACTGGCACTTGCTCCTTTCAAAAACTATGTCCTTTGCATTGCACCCAAAGAGCCATAACAAGGAGACACTGTAATTCTATTAACAAACCACATAGGTCTTTCAGCATTATTTTTTAAAGGCTTTTACATATAATGCAATAGACAACGGCAACAAAAAATTGAAATTGAATAAACTGCTTTTCGTGTACGGGTCATGCAAAGTAAGAAATACTATAAAATACATTATTAAAAAAAAAAAAAAAAAAACTGAATATGGCAGACAGTGCAGTGAGTTAGAAATTTGTAGTTTGGCTATAAAGACACAAACCTCCCTGTTGAAACCTGCTTGTGAATAGCAAAAAAAACCCTCTTAAATATATGTATTTAACTTATTTTGATACAAAGTGACAGACCAAGCTGATATTTTCTTCTTAAGTTTATGAGGTATTAGACATTAAATAAACATGGACAACTGTGACAAACATACAGTTTTGAATAAGATGCTGTGAATGTGTGGTTTGCTGCACATCGTGAGAGGGAGATGCAGGTGCTCCAAACAAGGGCAGACACAAAGTTCACGGTTTAATTCCTCCAACCACTTTCACCGTTCAGAAATAATAAAGCTGTCGCTACCCAACAATGGGTATCGCCAGCGGAAAACTGAGGGGTTACAGTCCCGAAATAATAATACAAAAACACAGACACAACACAAACGGACATGTCTCCGGATAGTGCTCTTGGTGTAGGTGTGGTGCTGGAACAGTGATGTCGGCTAAGTGCAGGTGTAGTGAAGTTCAAGTGAATGCTGGCCCCAAGGCTGCAGCTCCCAGCTCCGTGCTTGATTAGTCTGGTGACAGAAAACACACACGGTTGCAAAACACGACGTCACGTCCCCCTAAAGTACCATCGCACCCCCCCCCCCCCCCCCCCCCCCCCCCCCCCCCCCCCCCCCTCCCCCCCCCCCCCCCCACCCCCCCCCCCCCCCCCCCCCCCCCCCACCCCCCCCCCCCCCCCCCCCCCCCCCCCCCCCCCCCCCCCCCCACCCCCCCCCCCCCCCCCCCCCCCCCCCCCCCCCCCCCCCCCCCCCCCCCCCCCCCCCCCCCCCCCCCCCCCCCCCCCCCCACCCCCCACCCCCCCCCCCCCCCCCCCCCCCCCCCCCCCCCCCCCCCCCCCCCCCCCCCCCCACCCCCCCCCCCCCCCCCCCCCACCCCCCCCCCCCCCCCCCCCCCCCCCCCCACCCCCCCCCCCCCCCCCCCCCCCCCCCCCCCCCCCCCCCCCCCCCCCCCCCCCCCCCCCCCCCCCCACCCCCCCCCACCCCCCCCCCCCCCCCCCTCCCCCCCCCCCCCCCCCCCCCCCCCCCCCCCCCCCCCCCCCCCCCCCACCCCCACCCCCCCCCCCCCACCCACCCCCCCCCCCTCCCCCCCCCCCCCCGCACCCACTTAGCTCCGTCTCTCAAAACACAGTCCTCGTTTTCTCCCATCAACCACAACAAAGGAACCGATCACGACGTCACGTCCCCCTAAAGTACCCATAGCACCCCCCCCCCCCCCCCCCCCCCCGATAGCTAGTTCAATCACGTCTCCTCCAATTCATGAATGAAACTTCGCTCACCGTACTAGGGCGATGACTCCTGGTACTGTGACGTCGTCCATTTCCTGAATGGCCGCCTTCCAACTTCCCCTGGAATGAACTGCCAAACCATTCAGTACAGGGCACGTAATTGCTGTTATGCAGTGCTCAGGTCAAGAGGGAGATTGTTGATCCAGATTCATTCGCTCTTTGTCACAGATGCAAACCTTTTTTTCTTAAGTTACTGAACCCACAATCGCAGACTGGTTTCCAGCCAGGATAAATACTGTATGAGACCCATTCCAAGATCAGGTACAGGATACCAGCCCTGTGATCCCTAACAGTACAACACTGTATTGATATACAGTATACAGTATATGTAAAAGCTCTTCCCAAAGAAAGATTAAACACTACAGCCAAATATCACCCTAAATACAAGGGGCAAGAGGTCACAGAAGGAAGTATATATATGGAGGACTATGTGGATATACATCCCTAGCAGCTCAAGTTAAATTCTTAAACTTGTAAATCACTCCATAACTACCCTAAAAATAGATCAAGTAAATGCATTCCCTTTGGCAAAACTGTAGGGTTCCTATTTAAGAAGCTGTGCATTCATAGCATTTCCAAAGAGCGACTTCTTTTATTAGACAAGCTGCAAAGTCAAGTTCGAAGAACATGAGGCAATGGGCAACCCTTGATTTATCAGATAATGGCTTTTCAAAATGAGCAAGTTTCAATATAGAAGAGAAAAATGATCTTAACATTGACTGAATGGGTCACATTTTGTTTTAATTTTTTTTTAAATTAGCTCGATCACATAGTAACCACCTGGCCAAGTCGTTAGCATAACCATAAAAAACCAAGCAATTGCTTTTACACGAGAATGCTTTAAAATCCCTTTATAAAGGTTGCATTAATTAACCATTATTTATAAGAATTACCTAGAAAGAACTCCTTAAGGGACTTCCCTTTCCATTTATAAGGGAGGTGGAGGGCCTGTTTTATTTTTTATTTTTCAAGACTTCTTGAATCCCCTTTACTTTGTATTGTTAAAAATTGAAGTATTTTTTTATAACTAGCCATAGTCAGGGATCTAAGCTTTTAATTCAGGCTCACATTTATCTCACAGAGTGTTCAAGAAAATGAGTTTTGCTTTCATTTTCACAAGCCTGCTTAAATATTTAAAATAAATATCATTGTTCTTACCTAACATATAATATTAGCATAATAATAAAAATAAATACTTATGTTTGTAACCTATTATTATTATTATTATTATTATTATTATTATTATTATTATTGTTGTTGTTGTTGTTGTTGTTGGTTTTTTTTTTTTTTTTTTTTATTTAAATCTTATTGATAAAATGTCTTCCAAAACTACACATACAATAAAATTGTGGATAGGAAAAGAAACTGCTACTGCATTTTGCCTTAAGACTACCAGTAAATACAATTCTAGTGCTGTTCCATCTTCACTCATCTCTCAGAATCTGCCCCTAACCAATACATCATCAGCAAGCACATAAAAGCTCTGTGTATTATTACTTTGTTGTCGATTTTATTTTTTTGTTTCGGCTGCTCAGTCAAGTGCTGGGAAGCCGAAATGGTAATGACCACTGAGAGCCCGGAGGAAAGGCTGCCCTCAGTCATGGATTCCCTGAGGTTTCTTCCTAGAAATTAAAAATATGTGAGTAGGAGGTTTTTCCTTACCTGACTGCTGAGCGGTCTGTATTTAGTAGTTCTGCAGGGTATGTGATCGGGTTCTCTCCCTCAGTACAGTCATGCTGTGTCTCAGCTGCTGATTTTCATTAAATTCAATATTTGGGGGTTAGGTGGCAGAGTGCCACTGTGGAGAGCGTTAATTATTTATTATTCTCCATTCGTGGTTTGGTGGCCTCGTCTTTTGGGGGGAGGTGGCCCATAGACACTTCCTATCTGCAGCACTGGTATGCATGTAACTGTTCATGTATTTCCAGCCGGCCTCACGCAGGTAGCCGTCGGGCACCCGTGGACGAGACCTCAGGCCAAATTTATCTTTCACTCGGGCCCTGAGTGCCCTCCACACTCATAAATCATCTGAAATTGCAATCACAATCATCATCATTCACTGCCATTCAGCGGATTCTCCACGCTGAACATTTTTTTTCTTTTGGTATTGTGCAATGCATATCTTGCAAACCACTAGTACTCTATTGTACAGTGATCAAAGCCATGGTTCACTGCACACATTTACTGGTAACAGCAGTGGTGCTGAGACATGTTGATTTTAGAGCCGTGCTGTAATGGAAGTATTACAACATTGGACCACAATCCTAGGAACATGCAGCAATAAAAAAAAAGATTTGCTTGAGTTAGAACTATCCCCAAAAACCTGTCTGTTATTTCAAATTGGTTTATATTCATAGGTGACAACACTTCATTTTTTTATCTATGATTGAGGTCATGAAACCATTGGCTGCACACACTCTCTTAAAATTAAAGTGATGATCACACCAACAGATTCAACATTTATTTTATTTTTTTAGTGATGTTCTGCTAAAGATTTGAGCCTGTCGGCAATGGAATCAGTCTATTTGCGACAGGCTGTGCTGTTTATTGAAACTGAACGCTGTCTTATCTTGACAATGTCCCAAGAATATGGTAGAGAGATTCTACTGTGCTTGTAAGGTAACCCACCATCAGTTTCATGTTAGACTGATTTTATTAAATGTGGAATGAACTGCATTTTGGCTCTTGTTTGTTTTATTTTTTTCCAGTGGTTAAGATTAGGGACAATTAAAATCATTTGGCGTGCTGCATTTCAATGAAGAATGACCCTCCAAATCTTGGCAGGCCCTTACTAACTATCTCATTGTATGGCTTTAGAGACACACCAAGATGAACTAGCTCCATCACACAGATTAACTATGCTGCACCCACCCACATACAAACACATATAGCAGAAAGACAATGTATAGAACAACACATTTACAATTAATTTCTTGGCAGGTCAAATGATCAGTGAATCAGTCAATCACTGAATCAATGAATAAAACAAATATTATGCTTGATTTACAGAACTTATTTTGAAGTAAACAGTGAAAAGCCTTTACTCTTTTAATCTTTCAATATGCTGTTTTAACATTCAATTGTTCTGTGATGTCAAACACAGTGTGCTCGGGGCACAGCACATTCATAAGAACATAAGAACATAAGAAAGTTTACAAACGAGAGGAGGCCATTCGGCCCATCTTGCTCGTTTGGTTGTTAGTAGCTTATTGATCCCAAAATCTCATCAAGCAGCTTCTTGAAGGATCCCAGGGTGTCAGCTTCAACAACATTACTGGGGAGTTGATTCCAGACCCTCACAATTCTCTGTGTAAAAAAGTGTCTCCTATTTTCTGTTCTGAATGCCCCTTTTTCTAAACTCCATTTGTGACCCCTGGTCCTTGTTTCTTTTTTCAGGCTGAAAAAGTCCCTTGGGTCGACACTGTCAATACCTTTTAGAATTTTGAATGCTTGAATTAGGTCGCCACGTAGTCTTCTTTGTTCAAGACTGAACAGATTCAATTCTTTTAGCCTGTCTGCATATGACATGCCTTTTAAGCCCGGAATAATTCTGGTCGCTCTTCTTTGCACTCTTTCTAGAGCAGCAATATCCTTCCTCCTGTTTTATTTTCTTCTTTAACAGTGTATTTCCATTCAGCTTTCTCATACAGACCAGTCATTTGGGCTTGTTCTGTTTTATACATTACAAGCCTGAGTAATGATTTAAGTGTGCAAATCTAGCGAGAATAACAGACTGGATTACAGTCAAAGGCGAGGGAAAGAAAGCTTTTCCGGTACCCTCTCTGGCAGAGAATTCTGAAACGATTTCCTTAGGTTACAGTGGCATGCCAAAGCCACACACAGCTGGTCAGACATTTTGTAATGTAAACATTGCCAGAACAAATTTGTTTATGATATAATACTGGATATTACCAACTCAGTTGGCACCTCAAGTGTCTGGGTTCAGGCAGAAAACTTGGGTGGCATAACAGAAATACCATTAATCAGTAAAGAAAGCTTCAGTTGGTAAATGCTACAGTCAGAACTATACCCATAGCCCTAACACATTGCATTAGATGGCAAAGTTTCAACAATGATTTAAATCAGGAACACAAAAGTTGCTTTAGTGATGATGTTACACTTTCTTAAATAGGACAACTGTTCACTTTTAAACAAAGCTCTCAACAGTTAAAGTTAAAACCCTATTGAAAACCATGAACAAATGTGTGTAATGAGTTACAATGCTCATACATCTAGCTCAATTTAAAAGGCCAGTAGCAGGCACCAACTAAAAGCTGTCAACTGTCATTATTATTTTATAGATGAGATGAACATGTAGAAAAAAAAGTTAATTCACTAGTAATGAAGCACCTGAGTCCTAAATGACCAGAACTTTAAAGTAAATCAAATCCAATTAATGATCTTTACCACCATTTCTATTATATGCTTTAAAGAATTCCTTGATATTGCTTTTTTCACTGACATATTATAGATCATGAAATAAGAGGCAGAAAGAAGCAAAAAAAAAAAGCTATTCTGTATATCTTTAAGCAATAGAGCCCAAATTAGAGGGTATTAATTGTCATGGGGTACAGCAGGTGACCCTAAAGAAAATTAACAGTACAGACATGGTAAAATAACAAGGCCCTTTAATACAGGTTTTATTGCACTTAGAAACCTGTAAACAAAGCTTTTTAACATTTAAATCTACATATTTTTGTACTTTTTCAATGTTGTGTTGTTATTTTTCTATTCTGTTTTTTTTTTAGGCTTGTCATATTATTTGAATGTCATGTGGTCATCTGCTGATGAACTTGAAGGATGGACATTCTGAGTGTTCGGAGGCTAGATCTAATCGAGTTAATAATGCATTTCTCATGCACGATTGTGAAAGAATGAATAAATTCACCGCGAGAGCTGCGTTGTATTTTGTGTTTTGAAGAGTTGTGTAATGTTTTGTTTATCAGAAGTGTGCAGAAAGGGCTGAACTACAGTCCTGTCTCTGGGTGTTTGCTATTTCTGCCGCTGGCCAGCCTTTACCACATTACGGTGATAGCGGTGGGATTGTGCCTCCTATTGACTGAGTCGGCAACTGAAAAAAAAGCCTGTCGAGCCCTGCCGAGTTCCCTACATTCTCGGAGCTGGGGATGCTGATTAACTCTTTTAGCACGATGAGCAAGCTGGGATAAGGCAACCGTGCCTGCGTGTGCTAGCAAAAGTTTTGGAGGACTGGGAAGATTGGCTTTACCAGCCCTGGAAACAGTGAGAGAGTTGTTGCCAGCGGAGAAGCATCAGCCCAAATTATCTGGTCTGATTACAGTTCTCGGGCTGACCTGAATTCTGAATTCGGCGCTCATCACATTGCATGTCTGAAATTATTACTAATGAAAGGACTACATTTCAAGGATAATTTTTGTTTAATCCTTTGTTGCAACAGCCTCATTTGAGAAACCTGGCCTAGCCTGTTTTTCAAAGTTTTTCAACAGTTTCCTAAATTAATAAGTTAGTATTTGCATAATTGTATCATAATAAAACCAAAATTGAACAGTATCGAATTAAAGGGCACTTAGGTTTTGATTAAAATCCCAATAACGCTACCAGTATTTTGGAATATAGGCTGAACCACAAGCTAGCTCATCCTCCCATAGGCGTATCTCCCACGGTCAGTTTAATATATATATATATATATATATATATATATATATATATTATATCATATATATACACACATACACATATATATATATATATATATATATATATACACATACACACACACACACACACACACACACACACACACACACACACACACACATACACATACATATATATATATATATATATATATAAAGAAAAAAAGTAGAGTATTGGCAAATCTCAAGATTTACTGGTAAATGTCAACATTTACCAGCAGTAAATGTCCAAAATAAACATGATATGCCTCTGTGGAAGGGTGGTGGGAAATTCACTGACACAGGAGACAGACAGGTGGATTTGGCAACACAGCACAGGTGCCCAGTTTTATTTTGGGGTGCTCTTTTTCTTTTCGCCCGCAGATGGCTCTGTGGGTCCGTGGTCCGCTTACCAACGATGGTAAACAGAGCCACGGGAATACCAAGCGATGGTACGCAATACCGACGCCCTTGCAGGTGCTTTGAAACAATAATTCAAAACAGAAGGCACAAAGAAACAGGGAAAATAAAACAGTAACAAAACTACAAAGAAAAAAGGTGCTGCAGTTGACAGCTATATCCCAGTCGTCGCTACGTGTGCGACCCGGATTACCGTCCTACACTGCCGGCTAACTAGCCTGCTCTTTTACAATACGCCGGGGTCTGCCCAAGGGTTCCCCGCTCTCACTGTCTTGCTATGAAACTCTTTCTTTTTCTTTTTCTCCCAGCTGATTCCCTGTCCTGAATCAGAGCTTCCGCACTCTTGGCGCGTCTAAGTGGGCAGACCCGAGGAAACAGCGGATCATTATTTTATAGGGCTAACAATCTCCCAAGACTCGCCTCTCAGCCATTCAGAGAGGGGGAAAGTCCACACACCCACTTTCCCACCTCCCCGTGTCACTGCCATGACTCACAGGCGGTTGTTGGACGACTGCCGCCCTCTTCCTGCAGCCCGTGAACACGCCAGCAGAGTCAGCACAGATCTTCCACTGCTACAGCCTCATTTAGAATTCTTTTGATTCAGTCCATTGAAAATATAATAAGTAATTCATGATTCATTTTACAAAAAGTATACTAAGCTAAACTGTTTTCAGAAAATGGTTTTCTTAGGACAACTGAATTCAGTTCCAAGCAATTTGTTGTATAGTCCTGATTGATGTTCTAATCTAGCTTTTTGGTTTTCATAAGAGTGAACAATATAAAACACTGTACAAAGAAAAACAATTGTGTTGCTAAATTTGTTTTCAAAAGACAGGAAATCATTTGTTTCATGTTCTTTATCTGTGTACTGAGGACCATTCACTCCCATAAGATCCTCTGTGTGGTAACTTGGAACTTCTTAATGTATTTTCAAATGTACCTAATTGTATACAGTACACACTTGTTATAAGGTGACTCATTTTATCGCAGAAAAGGTTATAAGGCGCTAATGTCATGGTGCCCATTTGCCCTGTAATACCATTATACTTGCACTTCACGCTATAGGGTGGAACATACTAAAGCTTCCAACTAAAGTGTTATAAATAGTCAGCACTGTACCAACAGCCAAGTGCACACCTTGAATGTTCAACGAATGAGTACAGCCGAATAACCTACGTGCCCCCAAAGTAATTCCAGAGGCCATTGCTAAAACTAAAATGTTTGCAACACATTTTTTCTTAAAGAAAATAATAATAATAATAATAATAATAATAATAATAATAATAATAATAATAATAATAATAATAATAATGGTATTATTATATTGTTTTACAACATTGAAATGTTTGTTTTTTTTTTCTGAAAGAAATTAAACTATTTGGAAAACTTTGTATGAAAACTGCATAATGGGTAAACATGAGAAAAACCATGTAGTCAAAGGAAGTAACGATTTTGTAACAATTGTAAGTCGCCCTGGATAAGGGTGTCTGCTAAGAAATAAATAATACTAAAGTAGTGCCTCTTTGCCATGAGTAGTACTATAAACTTATTTTCAACCTTGCACAAATGTGTTCATTAGTGATCGACTTTAGCTGTACTTCATTTAAGGGACTTGATCGAATTACCACAGTGTTAAAACTGTGAACCATTAAAAAAAAATATGTAAGTTGGATAACTGAGCAGCCTGCCAGCATCTTCCAGATGGTTCTTTTGTCTGAATTTTGGTTGAATAATGGTATAGAACAAATAAAATAATGCAGGCCATAAAACAGCTTTGTAAAGTTAGCCAAAAGCCTTCCCTTTAGCTTGTATCTGTGGTGAAGTCATGCTCACATGTATTTGCTTCTACTTTAGGTACCCCCAGATTGTCTGTCTGAATGAGCACGGAGAGGAGGACCTAAGTCTCTACACTATAATGTATCCATGACCTGTAAATGATTCACTGCCCATACTGTTTAAGAAGAAAATTCCCATGGGATAAGGATTAGGAAACATTACAAGGTGAGCGTCAGGATGTAAGTGGTGTGGGGAAGAATAGCCGGTCCAAAAGGTGGTTTATTTACAAAAATAAATTCTGTTTTATTTTCACAATGCTCCCCTCTGCCATAAATAGTATTGGAGACTAAACGGTGGGTTGCAATACCAAACAGAATTATAAAACAATAAATCCAATGTCCAATCTACACGTGCACACACAGGTTGAGGTGATGGGGAAGTGCAGGTGCTCCAGGGAAAGTCCAGGTGGCTGTGCTGTGGCAGTGCAGGTGCTCCGCATGTGTGGCCTGGTAGCTTCTGCTGCCGTGGTCTCTGTCTGCCAAAACAAAATGCAGTGCCTCCCTGTGATCAATGCGGCGCCAATTGCCGCACGCAGCGCAGCTGACCACAAGATCAGCAGTCTTACAGCTAAGCCCTTTTCCCAAGATGGCCGACTTCTTGTTCCACCTTCCGTTTAGTGGGCCCATCCTTGTGAAGGTGTACCACCAACCTTACTTAGCATCCTTTCTAGTCTGGAGGTAGATTTTCAGCTCAGATTCTTTCTCTCCTGTTCACTGTGGGTCATACAGTTTTCCGTGAGCAATTAGCTATTCTGTAAGTGGTAACTGACTATATTTAGTTTACTATACATTGTATTGTATTTAACCAGTAAGGCGGAAAACACAAAATGTGTTTTAATTGCGATAACGAGCTTCTGATAAAAACTAATAACAAAAAGACAAAAAACAAGTAACCAGTATGAACGGGTTTGTACAATTATAATCAACACCATTAATAATATTGGGTAAGCCTAGCATACCATCACTTTTCCACTGGTATTTTTCACTGAATGAAAATAGGTTTCCCATCATTTTGCAAATTTGTATTATCGCATATTTGTATAATAAGTAACACATGCCAAATCTATAATCAGAATACAAATATACAAAAGGGGGTTAAAGATTTTGTTAGGCTTGTTTTTGATGAAGATATTTGCCATCTATTGTACAGTATTTGTTTTATGTAAAATTCATTTTTAAAAGAGTATTTGCACTGTTTTGCACTAAAAAGTGCACAATCTGTTTAGTATTTTCCAGTAAATAGCACAATGACTGCATAAATCAGCAAAAAGGATGTACACTGAAATGTAGCAGCTAGAAATGAAAGTTATTTTTCAGAGCCGGAATGGGGTACCACCTATGTTAACATGTTTTATAGTATTAAATTACTCACTACCTAAATTAATGCAGTGTTGAGTACAGTAGCACTTTTAATATCCGTCCTGATAAATTCATGTTCTTGGAGGTGACTTCATTACATTTGTTTTTAATATAAATAAATATAAATGATGTCTGGAATACCAGAGGAAAATAGACAAAGCACTGGGAATTGCCATCACTTACACTACCCTCACCTGTCCACTAACAAAAGCAGAAGCAGGACTATGGGATTCAGGTATTCAATCAACAAAATCAAACCAAGAACAAAATAATAATAACAATCTTAATTTTATAAATTGTCTTTCATGACAAGTCATCACAAAGCTCTGTACATGGCCGGCAAAATTTTAAAACACCCAAGGATTCAGAGTCTCTAATTCCTTTGGGAAGGGCTTCCACAACCTAGGGGCAGAGGAACACAAGACCCTTTCACCCACAGTTCATAGTCTGGTCTTGGGGACACATAAGAGTCCAACATCAGTGGACCGCAGATTGCGACTAAGGATATAAATAGACAAAAAGTCAGTTATGTAATGGGGAGACACACCCTTCATGGCCTTAAAAGTCATTAGCAAGATTTTAAAATCAATGTGAAACTTAACAGGACACCAATGTGAGAATTCCAGAACTGGGGTAATATGATCCCCAGATCGAGACCTAGTCAAAACCCTAGCTGCTGAGTTTTTAATATACTGCAATTTGCTTAGGGTGTTCTTGGTATCCCCAACATGCAGGGCATTACAGTAGTCAAGTCTGGACGAGACAAAGGCACAGACCAGTTCCTCAGCAGCAGACATAGAGAGAACAGGGCGTAGCTGGGCAATATTCCTATGATGGATAAAAGACATCTTGGTTATATTCCGTACATGAGGCTCAAAAGATAAGCTAGTGTCAAAAATAACCCCCAAAATGTTTTCAATTTAGAGCAAAACAGTCTGTACACCATCGGCAACCATGCTTAAACTGTTCGATTTATGCAATTAATTTACCAAGGATATGCAGAAGATATGTTGTTCCTGCTAAACAGACAGCTATTGTAAATGAAATAATTGGCCTCCTCCACATACCAAATGTGTGTTTTCTGTAAAGTAAGCACTAAGCAAAACAGGTATTTTATAATAAAAAAGAAGTTTACAAAGTTAAGAATTCTACTAACACTGGGCTCTGTTGTGAGACAAAAAAAAAAACCTAAATATTTTCTGTCTACATCTGGCATATATTATATAAATGCTCTAACCAAAGCCTGTTTAAACATTCTGTGGTTTTAGTATAATGTTGTTTATTGCTTGTTTTCCTGGTTAAGGGGTAAAATGTGCAGTTCTCCTATGCAGCACCTTTAAAACCAAAAGCTTTGAACTTTTTCCAAATGGTTATATGACCATTTTAAAAGGTGCAATTTGACCTCGGGGTCTGTACTATTGAGTCATCACTACTGAGGGCTGGATCATGTTGCGGCCATGAGCAGAATACAGCCTTCACCTTTAGAGGGATAAAAGAAATTCTAAAACAACAAACTATAGCCATTACAATCCAGCTGTGTTAAATACACAGGGTCTCTAATGAAATGCATGTGGTTACTGTGGGTTCTTTCATACTGATTCTGCTGTTAAAAATAAGAGCGGAAAATACAGTATGTAATACAGAGGACCCTGCTAGAAATTGGGTTCCATCAACAGTGTAGAACTCTGTGACATTGGCCTTAGCCTGCACACAAGAATAAGGAGGTTATTATGCTTTGACATTGAACTAATTATATGATTGACAGGTACGTTATTACATTTAATAGGCCTTTTATGAGTACTACGAGAAAAGGGGCACTTAGTATAGATCTAAGAAATTACTGCAAAGAAAACCAAAGAATTAAAAAAAAAAAAAAAAAAAAACCTGAATCTGCTGATTTTCAGAACAGGTTTTATAAGACATACAGCTAGCTTCTTCAAAAACTAAATTTGTATAAATGGGCAAGCATGTATTAGCAGCGTATGTGGATACAATAGAAAAATTACTCCACCCAGTCTGTATGCATTGGTAGTAAATGGATAACAATTTGGGATTATAGTTAATACATTTAAAGTATAAGCTTGTTATAAATTAATAACAACCTTATTTGCTAAACATTTCTACAAAGTGTGTTTAAACAAAATGAACCCAAATTAATGCCCCACCTCCCAGAACCACAAACCCTTGCAGGTTTTATTTTTTATTGGTAAACCAGACTAACTGATCATCACATGCGCTCCAGTATTCTGATTAACACCTCTACCTCACCACAGGAATAGCCTATAGCAGGAGTGGAGCAGGCTGACCCTACCAGCCACATACCAACATTTCCATATGGTCGAGAGCCACAAGACACATACTGTAAAACATGAAATGTTTGCCAACAAGACATTTTAAATACTAGCATTGTTGTATAGTACAGTGGTTCTTAGATCTCTTGATGGCAGCAAAATGCACAAGAACAAGGGAGAATATTGCATACACAGTTTCTGTGTAATTTGTATTGTACTTAGATCTACAGTGTATTGTATTAAACTTTAAATGTAACACACTGTTTTTTTTTTTTCATATATTCAGTTATTATGAAGCAAAACTAACAATAACTGACATTATTTCACCAAAAACGCCACATAAAAAGTCACATTTTTGTAAAGTTTATTTTTGAAAAGCTCTTCCTTTGAAGATCTGAATGCTGGGTTTAAAATACTAAAAAAAAAAAAAACACCTTTAATTGTATTTTTTTTGTACCATTATTTTGTGTGTTAGATACTGTGAAAAGCTTTGTGGACAACAAATGCACTGTATTTATTTTGAAAGGGATTACAGAACTCATGACGAGATGTAAGATACGTAAATATAATATTCATTTTAGACCTGCAATATAACACGTAAACATGCATTCTTTAGTCTAGCGCCAACACTCCAATGTTATAAAAAGATTTTTTTAACATGGGTTGCTCCCTGCTTGCCATACAAAAATCACTTGAGTCATTAAATCTGCTTCTTTACTGAAATGCAAAACCAGCCTTCAGTCTGATCCAGGAGGATATTCAGATGAAAATGCATTGTGATTTGTTTCATAATGACTTTTGCAGTTGCTCGCCAGTTGTACAGATTACAGTGTGTGAGCGATTTGTTGCATTTGAGACACAGCTTTACCACTGCTTACGGTGAAAGCAAACTCTTTCCCTGAGTCTGGTTTAAAGCCTCATATTTTTGTTTATTACTCATGGAGGGTCTGCTCAATGCCATTGTCTCCACGAAACGAATGAGCACTTAATTAAAAATTATGAAATTTACTTTCAACTGCACATCCGGCTTTCACTCAGTGATCGAAATATGCATGCATGAGCGAACTGTGTCGAAAGTCAAAAGTGACGAAGTATCCTTGAAGTGAACATGCAAACTCAAAGAAACAGGAGAGAGAGAGAACGACAGCAAACGGGAGAAAAGAAAGAATAATTAACACGAACGAGTACAGAAAACACAAATAATAAGCTTGTGTTTATTTTTACCTTCTCTTTTCATTTTTTGTTTATTATTCTTTCTTCAGTTCATTCGAGCGGCAAAGTGTGCATCACCCAGCATTTTACCGGGAGCCACACTTGAATTGCCCAAGAGCGGCATGCAGCTCACTAATCTGCGTTTTGGCCACCTCTGGGATACATATCTGGCTAAATGATTTAATAAAATACAATCCATAAAAGATATGCCACCTTAACCACAGAACATTTTGGCACTGCCGCACATCTGCTGGCTAATTGCCAGTGGAACATACACAGGTTTATACCCAGTGGGTGCGGTTTATCCAGTAGACCACAGACTAAAGAACTTAAAGCTACCTACTGAGTGTGCTACAAATAGCCATGCTGTGCTACATGAAAGAAAAGAAAACACAATAATTTTCAGACTGTCCTGCGGTAAACAAAAAATACAATAAGGTTGTTTGCTTTGCACACACAGACTTTGATCAGTCAGATTTTAAAAGAAATGAGGAGAGCCAAATGGCAGCGTGCCTTCCTGACCTCCAAGACTGAACTCTCTTTCTGGCCTATGGTGGCCTTACATTAATGGTGCTATTGCAGGTCTTTATAGTTTTTTGTTCAACACATGTCTGTCTGCCACAGACTACACAGTACAGAAAAAAAACTAACACTGTCACCAAATGGAAAATGGTTTCTACCATAATGATCCAAATTACAAAAATGTGGAGTTAATATGAGTCTTGTGTTTAATGCTGGCTGCATTTGGAATTTGAAAAACTGCTTTTCCACACATGGCATTATAAATAATCCCCAAGGCATATAGGCCATAATACTTTTGTGTGGCGTGGCATACACTAGACCACCTATCCTGTGAACAGGGACCTTCATTTTTTTAATGAAATTATACAGAAATATACTAAAATGCTTCTGAAAGTTCAAGTTCGTAAATATAAACCACCTGAAAAACAATAATTTCCCTCCAACAGGAATTTTTAAAAAGTCTTCTATTATAAATTTCATTACTATTTATTTGATCCTTTCCTGGTTTTGTTTACCCATTAATTTGGGAAATCCATACTACAGTATTTTCTGTTTCACTTTCTGCATACATTTTTTTGTAACTAATAAAATTACAATAAAGAGTGATGATTCTTATTTTGACCCATTCCATCTTGTAAGTAACAATAACAAAGGATTAAATATAAACATGGATCTTTCAGAAGGGAAGAATCACTTGCAAGTCTCCAATTATCAGTTCAAAACTGCTGTTGAATCTGAGCTGCATTCAGTTTCTCATTTCAGAAAGTCACGTCAGGCTGTAACTTTTTCTTGGCACTATGCTATACTATTCTATATGAAATTGCATTATACAAGGTCAGAGCCTCACATGCCTTGAAACTTGTGTTTGGAACATTGTGGTGCGGTAGCGTCACAGCCCAGATGGTATTGGCAGGGAGTAAGACTCAGACACAGAAAACTGCAGGTTAAATTGTGCTAATGCACTCTTTAATTCTCAAGTAAACAAAAATAACACAGACAAAACACTTCACAAAACACATGTTACAAACTAAACAGCACAATGGCCGAAACAAAATGGTTTACAAAAACTCAAAAGCAAACTAGACGGGACAACACAGCACGGAGCATGAACACACAACACAGACCCCCACTTCTATCACCAACATTAATTCCACTAACTCTAAATTACCACCCGTGAACACCTATTTTATACAGCACATGTTTTGCTAGGGAGAAATGTAGCCCCCTCCCTGCTAACCCACTATTCCTCACAACTACAGTGTAATTCACTTAGGTTAATGGGGTTGTCTTAAACTACTGAACAGTTTGACTTGTTAATTTTACTGTGTTTGGTTTTAAGAGAACCCCACACATTAAATTAACTTTTAGTTGGTAAAAAAATGCTTTCCCCCCATGCATGGAACTGGTTTGAACTGTGATCAAAACAACGTGATTCATCTAATTTAATTCCCTACATTTTCACAACTACTTTGTATGGATCCAGTGCTTTCAATAGGCATTAAAACCCTATGGGACAAGCTGTTATTTACACATCTCGCAACTGTGGGGGCTCTGAGACAGATTTAGATTTGAAACAAATTTAGATCTGATCAACACTGCAATGTTATTTTCCATTAGGATAGGAGGAGAAAGCCTAGGAAGAAGGACTGGCGATTCTTACTCAGAGCAACAAGCAATGACTTATTAGGGGCAGTACACACATTTACACAAAACTAAAAACACAAGGGACATGCTAAGATAATACATAAGTGCATAGCTGATAGCCGGTTTGAGGGAACGGAAATCATTGCTTAGTGGATTACTGCTCTTTAGTGATCAGTAATACCATTATATACTAACTTGTAATGAGCCCCATATTCTATAATTAGCTAATTTAATATTCATATTGATGTTTTATCCGCACCTTCAACAGTAGATGCATACGACTGTTCTAGTAATGAGGACATGACATATGTGAGGATTGGAAAGGCATGGAGACAAGTTTCTTACCCTTATATAGTGTTCTTTTTATGGAAGGTTTGAGGCATTCTTGCAGGGCAAATATGGGAAGCTTGCATTGGCACTGGTTGTGCTATTCCTGCTCTGCAGATCAGAGGGCAATCTCTAACTCAACAACTTCGATTTATATATATATAGCAACTTATCATGTGCAGACCTTTGAGCACATCTCAAAGCACTTTTACACAGTTAAAAAAAAAAATACAATATCTAAAAGAGAAATAAACAAACCAATCATAAAATCAGAACATAAACACAAAAAACAGATTTGGTTATAAAAGCTTCTCAGGGGCCTTAACCAAATCCAAGACCGAACACATACAGTGCCTACAGAAAGTCTACACCCCCTTGAACTTTTTTCACATTTTGTTGTGTCAGTGCCTCAGAGTTTCATGCATTTAAATGAGGATTTTTTTCAACTTATCTACACACCAAACTCCATACTGTTAAGGGGAAAAAAGTTTTTATTAAGAAAAAAATATATATTAAAAATACAAAACTGAAAGATCATAATTGGATAAGTCTCCACCCCCCCCACCCCCACCCCCCCCCCCCCCGAGTTAATACTTGGTGGAAGCACCTTTGGCAGCAATTACAGCTGTGAGTCTGTTGGGATAGGTCTCTACCAACTTTGCACACATAGATTTGACAATATTTGACCATTCTTCTTTACAAAACTGTTCACGCTCTGTCAGGTTCCTTGGAGAGCACTGATGGACAGAAATCTTCAAGTCATGCCACAAATATTCGATTGGATTTAGGTCGGGACTCTGACTGGGCCACTCAAGAACATTTACCTTTTTGTTCCTTAGCCACTCCAATATAGCTTTGGTTGTGTGCTTTGGGTCGTTGTCATGCTGAAAGGTGAACTTCCATCCCAGTTTCTTGGAGAGGGCAGCAGGTTTTCCTCAAGGATTTCTCTGTACTTTGCTCCTTTCATTTTCCCTTCTATCCTGACAAGTGCCCCAGTCCCTGCCTATGAGAAATATCCCCATAACATGATGCCTCTCCGATCAGTCTCCTTCTTGCTCGGTCATCCAGTTTGGAGGGTCGGCCTGATCTAGGCAGGGTCTTGGTGGTGTCATACAACTTCCACTTCTTAATAATCGTCTTGACCGTGCTCCAAGGGATATTCAAGTCCTTTGATATTTTTTTTATACCCATCCCCTGATCTGTGCCTTTCAACAACTTTGTCCCAGACTTCTTTTGAATGCGTCTTGGTGGTCATGGTAGAGTCTTTGCTTTGAAATGCACTACCCAGCAGAGGGAACCTACAGGAACTGTTGAATTTATCCTGAAATCATGTGAATCATGACATAGGTGGAGGCCACTTGGTGTGTGATTTGGAAGGCGATTGGTTACACCTGAGCTAATTTAGACACTTTCCAACCAAGCTATTTCAGTTTTTATTTTTAATTAATTTTCCACAAATTTCTAGAATATTTTTTTTCACTTGGAAGTTGTGGGATAGGCTGTGTAGATAAATGGGAAACAAAACTATTTTAATGCATTTCAATTCCAGGGTATAAGGTAACAAAAGGTGAAAAATTTGAAAGGGGGTGTAGACTTTCTATAGGCACTGTAAGTCTAAGACCTTTTTTAAACCTATCAACTGACTGGCAGTTCCTGATGTCAGCGGGGAGATCATTCCATAGCACAGAAGCCAGGGAGCTAAAGGAACGACCACCGAGACCAACCCGTTTCACATCAGGAACAACCAGCAGGCCAGCCTGGGAGGACCTAAGGGAACCGGCTGGTAAGGACAAGGTAATTCAGTAAGGTAAGCAGGACCAGTACCATTGAGTGAGCAATAAGTCAAGACAAGTAGTTTAAAAGAGATTCAATACTTGATAGGAGGTCAGTAAAGTTTAGCCAGGACTGGTGTAATGTGGTGGTACTTTTTCGTACCAGTCAAGATTCTGGCAGCTGCATTCTGAACTATTTGTAATCTGTCATTTGCTTTGGATGGAAGCTGTACAAATTTACAAATTTACAGTTACAATAGCCAAGCCTAGAGGTTACAAATGCATGGATGAAAATCTCAGCAACAGTGAGAGAGAGAAAACTTTGGCAATCTTCCGTAAATGTAAAAAAGGAGGATTTGACAACAGAAGAAATATGTGCATCAAAAGACACTGTGGCGTCTAAGTGTACCCCAAGGCTCTTTATAGAAGCTGAAGGCTGCAATAGATAAATACCATAACAGAGCTGAAAAGAAGTGAAAGATTTCAATTGTGTTTTAGAGCCAGTAAGGAAAAGTTAAGTTTTAATAGCCTGTAGCTACAGAAAATTAGCAGACATCCAAGATTCAGTGTCTGCAAGACACTTGGTAAGCACTAATATAGTTTAGAAGAAATGTTAGGATTCATTTCAGATTTCAGATGAATGACACTGAACACTGTGTCTACGGATGAATGACACTGAACACTGTCTACATATGACTGACACTGAACACTGTGTCTACATATGAATGACACTGAACACTGTGTCTACAGATGAATGAAATAGAACACTGTGTCTACTGATGATCTCAACCAGGGGCAGCATGTAGATGTTAAAGAGCAATTGGCCCAAAACCAAGCCCTGGGGGACACCAGAATTAACACCCAAGTGAGCTGGTGGAGATTCACCAAATTTAACATATTGTGTCTGTCCCAACAGATAATACACAAACCAATCAAGAACAACACCATCTATCCCGACAACAGATTTTAGGAGGAGAGATTCCAGGAGAGTGCCAAGTTTCAGTGAAAGCAATAAAATCAAACCCATTTTCCAGGACAGTTGGTTAAGAAAGATAGCCTTGTTATTTAGAGAATGAGTATTTAAAAGAGCCGTGTGATGGTACTCCCCGCCCCTGTGCGTAATAGGATTTTCATTTTGTTTTTGTTGTATTATTATGTATTATGTTTGGCAGGACGAGCAAGGTTCCGTCCGCCATTATGTGTTATTGTTTTGTGTTTTAGAATACCTTGCGAGAATGTGTGACTGTAAGCTAGTAATTATTTAATTAGCTGACAGACAGTGTTAGTAAACCCGTACAAAATGTGACAGAGGGGTTTACAAGATAATTGATAGCTAGTTAATCCCTAGGTCACCACTATAAGAACCTGCAGGTTTGGCTGCAACAGGTTGAGAGTTTAGGAGTTGAGAATGATAGTCAGAGGGAGGAGGTAAAACAATAATATAAAAATAACAATTGCTACTCATGCTGGAAAAACCAGCACAATACTTGTTGTCGTTATTGTTTACTGCTGTGTAGTGGATTAATTTCATGGTATGATGTCACCGCTTAGCCATCCTTGGTGCATTGTGCAGTGATGTTACTAGCAGCAAGAGACTTTAACACAGGAATAAGAACTCGAGATAGACGAAATCTATTTCTTCCCCTTTCCTGAGGTGATCCATACATTAGGTACAGGAGTGGGGATCAACTTAGTGGAAAGAAATCTAGAAAAACACATAGCTAACTATTAATCTATTGGCTTGTTCACTCTAGCATTTTTACACCGGTGTCGTTGCAGAACCGTACCACAACAGTACAGAAATATCTGTCCAGACTGGAGTTCTTATCGGTGTTGTACCAATATACCTGTATCAGTATGAAACTCAAAAAAGAGCAGGTTTCGTACCGGTACTGTTTTGATACGACTCGGACCGGCTTAAGTGTGGACAGGTAACCGAGACGGTATCGATACAGTTAAGTCAATATTCTGAAGCAGGCGCACGTTTTGCTTTACAGTTGAAATACTTTAAACAGCTTTACATTTTAATGACAGCAGTACCTTTATCATGGCTACACCAAAATGCCAAAATAAGTGACAAAATAATCTCCACAAAATTAGTGTTAACTATGAGGCAAAGCGTACAGTGCCTCTCTAAAATCTCAAAAAGCAAAAAAAAAAACAACACATACATTCCCAAAGCCCTGATGCAAGCCTGTTGTCTTCTCAACCTTTTAAAGATGGCTAAACAATCTTTTAAAGATGGCTGTACAGGAAGGCAAAATATGCTGTATTACATAACAACGGACGTCATGGAAACGAAACGAGTTCAGAACCCAAACACTGTCGATTTAAACATACATGAATGTGGACAGGTATATTGTGACTGTATCAGAACTGTACCGGTATTGAAAAGTGAGTTAGGACAGAAAGTGGTTTCGTTCCAGTATATTCTATACTGGAACAAACTGTATTAGTATCGTGGAATACACACACACACACACACACACACACACACACACACACACACACACACACACACACACACACACACACACACACATATATATATACACATTTTAACATTAGCCATTAAAATCTTTCATGAATAATACTTTTTTTTCATTCGTTATAAATCACACTGTTACATTTAAATTATATTGTAAAATTTTAACGACACTCTGGCTTTGTTTGCAACTGAACTAAAATAACAGTAGCACCTCTTAAAAACCGCTGCCAAAAAAGCATCATTAAACGTCTGTAAAACATAAGTAATAAAAAATGTTCTGGAACAGTCAAAATATTTGCTTAACATGTATGACTAAACTCTAATGTTCTTTTACAGTATATTTTACTTCTGACAAACTGCTTAGACTACAGTCATAATTAAAACTAGACATGTTTGGACAAACTCATACTGTATATGAATGAGGTACTGTAAATAATGACATCATTATTTAAAGAAGATGATGCAATTATATACAGAAGCATGCTCACACACACGCACACAGTGAAACAAGGAGGCAGGAAGGATCCAGTGTCTCCCCTGGGAGGTAATGTTTCAGTAGAATTTCTCATCCAAGTTGGACTAAAAACATGACAGAATTTTTATTTTAATTTAAAAGTAATGTAAGAAATACCATCTCTACATTTAATGTGTGATATATCTGCTAATTCCATATTCTGTAAAATGTGTTTAAAAGTTAATTACCTTAATGAACAATTATTGGAGATGTAAGTTTACTATATTTTGTTTTGTTTTAATATGTTTTGTAATGTAAAATGTCAAAGTGTCTATCCGATAAGAACATTTGAAATGAAAATGGATGTCAAGGATTATCAGATTTGTGTGTTTATCTTCCTGAACAGACTTAAACATGTTTTGTAAAAGTTGTGTGTATTCATTATACAGTAACTGCCCTGTGGGTTAATAGCAGTGTGTGTTGTAATGCAGTGAGGTGGTTCTTTCCCCAGGTCTCCAATGCAACTACAGGCATATCACAAAATTGTCTCCATTGGCTTCTTTAGTCTAAGCAGCTGTGTTTCACATAAGTTTCTATGAATTATTTTCACAATTACTTATCTCATGCTTTCCATTAACCAAGAGGAGTCATCCATATAAACAGTTTTACGTTACTCACAGCACTGTGCCTCTATTTCGCATTATAGTAACATAGCAGCTGGCTGAAGGTGTAAAGTTTTTTTTGTTAGTTTTTTTTTGCCACATTTCTAATTAATTGTAGGTGGTCTTAAAGGATTTTGTTACAAAGTTTCAATTATAGAGTTGGGAGACTTTCAACTACCTTTTAGCCAGGATAATGCATAAATTCACATATTAAGCAGGAAGAATTGGGTCCTAAATATTGCTTCAGGGACCTGTTTGGGATCACTAGAAAGGTCAAACAATTAAGCATAAAGGATCACACCAGTATATTTTAATGAACATTCTCAAAGTTGGGATGCTGTTGTATACATATTGAGTACATTAGTCTCAAATTTCAGTATGCAATTTCCTTTGGTATATTTAGGTTTTGAATGATCTAACAAAGTATCACAAAGTTGTATTCATTATGACAAAATAAACTAGAAAAAAACATTCAGTATGCTTCTGCTTTTCTCTGCTGGGAAGTATGTTCTGAGGCTGGTGTATGGGGCGCTGGGGCACCGTCCCATCAGTTTGAATTCAATAATAATTTGCTATTTTTTCGCTGGCCGCTAGTATATATAATTACAGAAATCATTACTGTAACTACACAGCCTGCTGCTACCACCACAAATGAGCACGAGCATGCGCAGTAAAACCTTGGGCGGTTTCCCTGCTCCCCCTGTAGCACATGCGCAGCAGTGATTCCTGAGATCTGGTAGTTTCATTAGCTGGGGCATGCATGAAGTTATTGAAATAATAAAATATGTTACAAACAAGTATAACAAATTATAAAATTGGTATTTCAAATACTCTATCCTGATTGGTCAAAACACGGGGGTGTTGATATTCCAGCATATCACTACGGATCGCACTTTTTTTCAAAAGCAGGCAAATCACTGGCAGATGTCCATACCGCTTGAATTTAAAAACTAAAACATGACCGACGAGATTTATGTAAATTTATGTTAAAGTAGTGAAAAAAAAGCAAAAGTATTCAAATAAATTCAAAACTCACCATTCTGATCGCTCTGTGCCTTCTCCTTGGCCTACGGTGTTTGCCTATCGCATTTTGAAAATAAATAGTTTAAAAATATCTCTTAAACTTTCAGCTTTTCATAAAAGATTTGGGTCCTTCTTAAAAGAGACTTTGGGGTTAAAAGATGTTTTGTTGCCGTTGCTCCCGCTGTCCGTTCTTCGGTCTGCCTGCCTGCCTGCTGCCACCGGACCTACCCCCTGCGCAGCTGTGTGATCTGAAGCTGGACATTTATAAATTCATCTTGACAGTTCCTGCCATAGCTTTTAAATGTGTCCAGATACGATGGTATCATGTCTTCTGCTGTGCCCTGCATTGTTTTAAAATTGTTTCTTAACACTGGTCCAGTAGTTCTCTACGTTACCAAGCTGTAAATTGCAGTGTCAGTTTGATAAGTAACTGGGTATTCCATGCAAATAATGTCTTTCTCACCAATGTGAAGCTGTAGCACAAATCAGGTATGGATACCTCCTGTTACTACCCGGATTACAAAGGATAATTAAAAAAAACACACACACACTCTCGCCTGATACTATTGCAGGTCTTGGGAAGGGTCTGTGCGATTTAAAGACTTATTTGTGCTGCGTGATTTAAAGGTAGACTAGTTTGTTCTGTGTCATTATGAAAATAGGCAGCAATATTTTACTTTAAAATGTAATGATACAAACAAGAATTACAATAAGTAATTAATCAAAACTGCACTTTCAACGGCAATGTTCAATTCAACATCTGAAATTTTTTTTTTTAATGAATGCATTTTTCTTTTTATTTTTTTATGTTTTAAGGGACTATTTTTTCTAAGGTCAGGTGGAGGTGGAAGGATATTTAATAAAAATGACCTTTTTGTTAATTAAAACATGTTTTTACGTTTTGCTTTTTTTTTTTATTTATTTATTTTTGTAATGTTGGTTGATCCATTTTATAAGCGCAATAAGACACTTCAGGGTGTGAAATATACTCTAATATCCAAGCACCCCGTGCGGTTAAAGCCACTTGGCTTCACCTTGTGACTTATAACACACCCGGGGCGTGTGGATATTAGAGTATATCCCACACCCCGTCATGCCTTATTGCTTACACATTGCAT
Organism: Polyodon spathula; assembly: GCF_017654505.1. Lineage (NCBI taxonomy): Eukaryota > Metazoa > Chordata > Actinopteri > Acipenseriformes > Polyodontidae > Polyodon > Polyodon spathula. The sequence continues at coordinate 33,748,284 of NC_054538.1, read as the reverse complement.
CCCTTCTTGCGGCATTCATTCAAAACACTACATTGTTGGCACAATGTTGTCATGAGTGGTGAGTGTGCTATATTATTCAGTCGCTTTTGAGTGATGAAATTACGAAGCCACGACTTTAGTCTTCTAAGAGCACTGAAGCTCTGCTGAGATCAGAGCCTGGATCCAGGATCAGATCCCTTTAGTAAAACACTGCTCACAGAGCAAAATAAACTTTTTAGCAAAAACAAATCTTGATCACAAATACCTCCACCCATCGTTCTGGTCCTTCCAGGACAAGTAACAATTGTTTTACTTTCTGTTTCATTTCATGTCGTTTAATTTTTTTTAGTTTCATTTCATTTCATTTTCTCTCTCAGCTCTCTCTAGCTCCCTCACGTTCCTCCTACTTGAACACCCACCCTGAGCAGCAAAAGCTGCAGGTTTTATACAAGTGATCATCTCCGGATTAGCAGTCAATGAATCAATCTGGAGACGGTCACATTCTACATGAGAGTTTTTACTCTATGTGGCCGACAGCCTATTTAAAAATAATCACCAGCTGCCAACCACGCATTTTCACAAGATGTCTGTCAGAGATGAGCTGCTAATAATCGCCCCTATCAGACCACATTTAACTATATAATAATTCACCCCAAAATAAACAACAAACAGTACATTTCAAATTATAACAATACATTCACTATCAACCCACAATAACACATTGACTTTGCCCTGCCCCCTATTTACACGCAGGGCTCAGCCCTGCCACAGTGACCAAGAGTGAGTTTTTGGAACATTGCTAAATAGAGATGTGAGAGTCCGTGCGATGTATTTAAACACACAAAATAATTTAAAATCTGTAAAATAACGTGATTCATTTGGTATAATAATTGTGTTAAATGTTCTTTATTTTTATGTATTTAGTTTTTATTGATGTCTATATTTATTTGCACAAGGCACAAAGGTCATTTTGCTGTTTTAAGTTTACTGTTTCAATTTAAAATGAAACATTGAACTGTAAGTAGATAAAAGCCTCAGTATGATAACATTAGTAAATAACACAAGACATGGTGAATTACAAACTTAAACCATATTCCTGAGTGTTGGATACAGCAACGTAGTGCATTCTCTTATTTCTTTGTTCATCTGTTCACCATTTTTCCCCAACATTACTGTGATCTCAGACTGCATACATATTTGTCAGCCGAGGTCTTTAAACTACACGCTGTGTATGTTTACTTCTCATTGGTCAGTTTCCCTAGTTAAGGTGTGTGCATCTCAAGGATTGGATCATCATTACGGATCAGTGGTCCCAGATCCGATCCCATTTTCTAGTGATTGTATTAATAAATTGTGGTGAAAAACAAAACGTTTCAGTACTCCTGCAACATGAGGGGGCCATTTCCCCATCATTGAAAAAGTGAGGGGGGCATGTCCCCTGTGTCCCCCGTGTAAATTATGCATATGTGTGGGACAAAAGACTTTTCCTGATGGTTCTGAGCCTGATGTTGTTGCTCATGTTAAATAACTGCCAGCCTTTTCATGATATTGTAATATCACTTAGAAAGGAGTTATTGTCCCTTCTAAACAATAAGTACGTTCTTCAATATATTTCACTTAAAATAGAACATGATCTTTTAAGATGATGAGAACATGGGAAAATGCTGCCTTTAAATATTTTTTTTAAAGACTGACAACACTAACCTCTGCTCCTATATTTAGTGCTCCTATTCTTTCACTTTAATTAGTGACTTATTCATATTAAGAGGGATTGTGGTCCCTAGTGCATGGAACAGGGACATTGGCACCATCCCAAGCAACCATCTAAATCAAAGTTGTTAGCTTAAATTTGACATCTTCTACATTCACATACCTGATAACAGATAAATGAAATTGCATATCCTTAGTAGTCAGCTGCTTCTATTTTCTTGCCATAAATCCATCATAAATGACAAAAACATTTCCCATATATGCTGCTTATTTGACACAACATCGTAGCCCAAAATCTTTGGCACCAAATTAAAGTAACTTGATCCATCTGGAAAATGTTCTTTTCATGCTGAACTCCAGCAGTGTAGTTTAGAAGGAAACCCCACCCCCTGAAAAGAAGCTAGATATCATATAAAGATAAATAATCTAACGGGAAAGGGCTTTTCGCTTGAGCTGCTAAATGTTTAGCCTCTCCTACACATCTCCAGAATGAGAGACCACAGGTATGATCAAAGCTTTCTTTTACATTGAGAGGTTTGTGTTGTTTAATATGTGGACTTTTGTATACTAGGACTTCTGTATTGCTCGTAAAGCTTTAATGTGTTCTTAACTAAAGTCAAGAAAATGTATAAGCTATTTATGAGACACAGTCCACAAAAAACAGTGTCTAGTTATACAAGTGGGTTGTGGACTACACATGTCTTATATGTTCCATCAGAGGCTATAAATCTTGCACAAAAACTTGACAGTTTCATATTCATACACGTCTCCTCAAAGGTCTACCAACTGGGGACTTACATTCATTCTGCTGTTTTAAGGCAAGAATAGATTATTTTGGGGAGGAAATACACTGGTGCACTAAAAACATTATTTTGGAGATCTTGTAAAATTATTTGTTACGAGCGGTATTGCTGCGGTAACACAGGAAATTAAAGAATTGGAAAATTCTGTATGGAACTGTCAGGCTTGTCAGAAATGGACTCCAGCTAGTACTTACAGATAGTTTCACTTCTTATACATGGTCACAATAGCCCCCTGACTGCACTAACTTGTGGCTTGCAATGTGATTGGGAGGATATAACAGAGCTATAGAACTTTACCAACCAACAAGTTAAAAGTCCACAAGGGCACAACAGCAACGTATATGATATGAAAGCTCTGGAGGCCATCTTTTCTGGCTCTGGGTAGGCAGTTTAGATTTTATTATTTCAGTCCTGGATAATCTCCAGGAAAGTTAAAGAGGGGCTATCCTGGAGGGCTAGCCTTGGCTAAGTGTCCCTAAGTGCAAGGACAAGGGGCAATTAACGCTGGAGGAACTAGAAGAGGAAATCCTGTCTTCTGCAGGCCACAGAACCGGAGCACAGTAATGTGACAGCACTTCCACCGAGAATGCAGAAAAGACTGTGTTGTGAAAGAAGAAACAATTACCCCCAGCTATATTTTCCCAAGTCAGATCATTGTCTAGGTTCGGTAATCCATTCACTTAAATGTCCCTGGGTCATTTTATCTGAGCAGTGTCTTCTGGGTCATAGGTTATCACTGGCTGAAAGCAGCTGATTGGTTATTGACAGGACCAAGTGAAAGGACACAGGAAGTGCAAGGTAGTCTTAAATTCGAATTTGTAAGCACTGTAGTTCCAGATCTCATGTTTTAAAATGAAAATACATGTTTGCTAAAACATGTGTTTTTTTCAAAACTGCACGAGACCTATATAATGAATGGATATAGATAGCTGAGAAAATTCATGGAACTATTACAATTACTTTAAAGCAGGCACTCTGCCAATTATGAACTGGATTTTTCACAGAACTTTTAAAGTTTTAAATTATAGTTATTGATAGATGAAATGGTAGCCATATTAGTCCAGAGATGATAGACTAAGAGAAGGGGATGTGATAACTTTTATTGGACTAACTAAATAATAATTATTCACAAGCTTTCAAGACCTCAAAGGTCTCTTCTTCAGGTGAAAGTAGAAAAGAGAGATTGATGTTTACATTGTATTTAATAATGTTAATACTGTAGAGGATATCAATAAAATCACATCTCTCATAGTATTTTAGTGTGGAAGCATTTTGTGGTCATAAAAATAAATATATATATATATCTATATATTATATAGATATATATCTATATAGTGTTTCCTGCCGGCCTCACCCCTGTTAGACCAGAAACAGGAAAATAAACAAAGAGAGAGGTGGAGTTTGGTGGAGCTGAGCGAATGGTCTCGCTCAGCATTTAATAATTTATACAAGCAGAAAATAAAAGGTTGCAAAGGCGCATTCACCAAAAAAAAAGACAAACAAAACGGACTATACAGACAAAACACGGTGAGCTTCTATTTTTAATGGCTGCTATTATTGTTATTATTTTTACCTCCGTCTCCAATCCTGTTCTCCACTCACCGAACACACAACCCCGAGTGGGTGAAAACATGCAGCTTTTATGCAGCTGTACCAAAACTCGATTGCTAATCAATCATTCAATTGGAGTCGCGGTACAACTGCAAGTGAATTAAGTGTAATTCCCTGTGCTCACATATTATTACATTTTACCTGCACATGAAGTGCTGTTCAATCCTCGTGCCTAAATACAAATACACATTTTAAACACTCGTGTTACACAGACCCGTTTATATCCCATGTACCAATGACTATACACCAACATTAACATACAACATATAACACAAAATACACACAGGGGCGGGCACTTTGCCACAGATATACGTATGTGTGTGTGTGTTTTTAAAGGGGTTTCAAAACATCCTAGGATTTTGCAAGGGAAGAATTGCATTGATAAGGCTAGGGACAGGTTTTTCTTTTTTTGGCCAAACAAAACTGCTAACACCTATTTGAATGCTGGGCTCTTTGTCATTTGTTCAGCAGATTAACCCCGAAACCCCTTTCCATTTTAATGTATTTAAGACCACAGAAATGATAGATAAATGAAGCAAGGGTCATTAGCACCATTTTTTTTCTTTAAAGTTAAAACAATATTAAAAAAAAACAAACATATATAATACACTTAAATGATATCCCCGAGTTATTTCTTTAAAGCTTACATGGTTCTAATGACACAAATGTTCCCATTCTTTTGAAATATTTTTTAGATCTCATTACATATTGAAAAACTGCCACACGGTTCAGTTTTATAAACCATTTCCAATTAGGAATAGGTGTTAAACAGTAAAAATAAGTGTGTCTCTGGTTCATAATAGATTTAGCTGTACCATTATCCATGAGAAAGCAGACCTACAAGTTATTTAAACCTCTATTAATAAGCAGGCCATTATGTTTTTATTTCCCTAAACAAAGATAAAACATTTGAAAATTGGACCACTTTCAACAAGTGAGTCTTAAATTATCCTTGTAAAGTCTGTCATCTTGTAGTCTGTCGTCCCGTCCCATCCCCCGTCCCCCCCAAAAAAAAGCACTGGTACAATTTTTTAAGCTAACAAATAACTCCTGCCTACCTGACCCACATAATTTCTTTGTAGTGTGATGCAACCCACTGTTATTTGACTATGCCACCTACTTATTATTATACCAGGAGAACAGGGACTCCTAAATTAGCCACACCCCAAATTCATGGTTTCCCCTTTAAACAAGTACCCTTCAAATGAAGACACATAGACGTGGTGTAAAGTTCAAACTGAGTTATAATTATATTAAATATTCAGGGTAAAGGCAATCCTGAACATGTAAAGAGACAGAAAACTAAGAACAGATCACAACAGTAGTGTACATGCCTTACAGTGGGATTCTCTAACAGATTAACCAGAATGTTTAATGAAGCTACTGCAACAAGGCAGGGGCAAAACTGGGAGGCTGGATGTTCTGTGCAAAATAAATGAAAACGTGCAAAATAATAAAAAAAAACAAAAAAAAAACACAGTATAATGTATAATAAAGGGTCAAGTAACAAGAATCATACAGAACAAAAACTGAATAAGGAAAACTTAAACCACGTGCAAATAAAAATATATAAAATGAATAAACCCAACACCCAATTGCACATTACTTAATGCAAACCACTGGAGGAGAAAGTGAGCTCAGCCCCACCCCACAGATAACACACCTAATATAGTTAGTACATTAAGTCAGATAATACAAAATGGTATAATAAAACAACATAGGGATAATCCCAAAGACAACATAGCAGCAATTAAGTAAAATAAAACAATGCACACAACAGAGAAACAATTAAAAGGAAACAGTGACTGTCACGCTGCTCCTGAAAGCAAACGAACATACAGAGGTATGAGCATTGCTCCAATCATGGACACATTCACTTTAGTAGAAACACACTTTGGTCTAATTAAAACCATCTGAAATGTTTCTTCTTCATACATATGTCTCAAGCTCTAAATACATAAAGGAACGTGTCAATAGATAGAAAAAAAACATTTACCTTCGGTGAGTCGTATTGCAGCAATTACCAGTACAACAACAATACAACCATGTCTCTCCCCACCATTACAAACATAAAAAATCAATACTAAAAAAAAAACAGATAAAAAAAAGAAAAAATTGCACTGGGAAAAGCAACTTACCATCTTAACAGGTGAAACTTGAGCCAAATTCTCTTTCCTGGAGTTCTGTGTGTGTGTGTGTTGAGGCAGTGTCCATATCTGTCTTTGTCTGTCTGTGTAGTCTTGATTTTACACAACTTTAGTTTTCATGTTAATAAAAGCTATTACCTTTTGTTAAGCAATTTAGTGAAGTCCTAGTGACACCTGTTACACTAGTTTGAAACATTACAGTATGTTGTTTCCTATGATTACATTTTACAGAGCACCCAAAACTAAGGAAATTAAGCCCCTACATATTCTATAAATATATTTTCTACAAGAAAATAGATTATTTGGAAACATCTGCTAATTTTTCTCTTAAATTGATGTGCATATAAAGAACAAAAATGTCCTATCTGGGTGATTTCATGTCACCGTTCCTTTAAAAGTTTAATAAACATATACAACGAGCACATGACTGAAACCAGGCCAAATTACAACGGGCAATATCACAAGCTTCCTAAAACAGGAAAACCTATGTGTTTCACAATGCGTTGAATTTAGTTATGATATTCTGATCGAAAAGGAAATCAGTTATCAAAAACTAGCTAAATAATAGCAATAAATAACTTCAGATTTAACATTACATTGCCATATATTAATTACTTGGATATGTTACAGTACCTGATAAATGCTGATAGTCTTTTTTTCAGCCCATTAAGTGTTCACGGTTGGAGTCATTTCTTGAAGCAGTCACCTGTGTAATATTTCTCAGGTTCAGCACACTATGTGCATCTTGTTCTTTAGTCATTTTGATCAGATAGAAAATAAAATACATTAACATTATCCAAATTATTTTTTGGACAGTCAACAGACATCCATTTACCCCATTTAAAACCTTTCATACACACAAATGAACATGCTGAACAAAATTATGTCTGCTTATCTGCGTGGAATGAAGCCTAGTTCGGTTCCACTTAGAGATCCCTTCAAGCTTTCTACCCAAATAACACTGAAATGCATTAGGAGCAATATAAATCCTTGTTAGCCCTTTTGAAATATCATTATTTTCTTTCATTGCTGGGGCAGTGTGGCAGAGTGTCCCGCCCCTTTGTGTTTATTAATGTTTTATGTTGTATGTAGTGTGTTAATGTTGATGTTTATGTATAAAATACATGGGATATAAATATGGGTTATGAGCATGAGTGTTAATAAAGTGTAATTTGTATTTAGGCACGAGGATTGCACAGCACTTCACATGCAGGTCTGTGTGTCATTGTTCCGGGTCTGACGTCACAACTCAGCCAGCCTTGTGACAGGCAGCAAGAACACACCATGGAGCAGCAGAATGAGAGGCCTCCAATAAGAGGAGGTTGAGCTGCTTAGCACTCCAGCAGGTACTGTTTAAGTTTTATTTTCAACTGTACTGCACTGTACATTATTTTACATTATTTTACTTTTCATACCATCCATTGCCAGAAAATAGTGTTGTGTGTATTGAGTGCGTAACGAATTTGAAGTTGTTTTATTTTTCTGAATTTTTCTACAGTATTTTGGGTTACTTGTAATAAGTTATTTGTAATAAAATATATAAAAATAACTTACAATAACTTAGTTTATGCCGGCTGTTAATTTTCATGTTGTGCGTTGCCAGAGTAGTGTTGCTTGCATTGAGTGTATAATGTATTTCAAGTTGATTTATTTTTCTGAACTTGTTCAGTATTTTAAGTTACTTGTAATAAAATATAAGGGAAAAATAAAGGTACGAATCTCATCAAAACGAGACATATATACACGTACACGTACCTATAGACCTATTGTCATTATAACCCATTGTATTCCCTCATTCCGGTTAAGTGCATGACCACACCGGTCCAGAGCCCATACAATTATGCAGAGTCGACTGTATATACTGCTCCCCCTTTAAGGCAGCCCTTGATAGTGTGGAACAGGTTATAAGGCGGTGCGGTCATGGCTCCCATTTGCCCCATAATGCCATTACACTAACACTGGTATTTTCGTTATAAGGCGGAACACAAATAGCACAGTCTCTTAACTATGGCTCCTGACTACAGCGTTATAAATGGGGAACACTGTATATATGTATGCAATAAGGCCAGACAGGGTGTCTGTATATGTCGAATATACGGACGCTTTGGGGGCATTGTGCTACATGAGACGAAGTTGAGCTCCTCCAACCCCAGAAAAGTCGACATATACGGATGCCCGGAATGGCTTTATTGCATTTATAATCCAGGTAAAACAGTGAATTTATAGAAAAAAAAGCATACTTTCAGTATTAAAAACGAGATGTACGTCTGAAACATCAAAACACATCTCAAAATAATGCGACATTCAGCATGACACCACGCTTAATACTTTTAGATGTGTCTTGCATTAGAGAAGATTACATTACTTCCGGATTAGTTGGCCTGCGCAGTGAAATATAGAAATAATTCGGTTTTGAGGTGGCTGATGATGGCATGGAATAGTAAAACAATATAACAAGACCTTGTGTATCTCCATGGATATTAAGATACTAAGTTAAAGTAAGTTATTGCTTTTCTTATGTAAATATCTGATGTCTATATGAACAGTATATGTTTCATATTGTAATTGTGTTATTATAGTTTTCTGTGTTTTGGAAGACTTTGATATTATCAATATCGATATTGAAGTACGTGCACGATATTGATATGCAATTTTCATATCTTTCTAAACAAGGGATTTAGGGGAGCTCCCTAATAACACCTGAATCTCAAAACAATAATTGTGTGAATATAGTAATTGTTACAGCTGAGTATAATTGTATTTAAAACAGGATTCATTCACCTGACTTTTTATATATCCGCCCTTACTCTGGTCCCACTGCAGTCGGATATGCGACGGATTAATATATATATATATATATGATTGATCACTATCCAGAATATAATGATTTACCAAGCAAAGAACCAGAATTGGGTAACCTACAGTATGGTTTATTTGTTTACTACTTCTATAGTATCATATTTTACAGCAATAAGGAACAAGAGGCCGGTACACATCATTATGACCAAATTTGTAAACACAAGGTTACCGGATATTATAATTAAGCAGAGGGATAACACTGTCCTTTTTTGACATTAGCGTTCACATATGTTTCAGTCTGCTTCTGGGTCCGTAACTCACTGTCAGTAGCTGCATGCTGAAAACATAATCTTCAGGTTTGAACAATAGCAGTGGCGGGGCAACTATTCTGATGAAGAAGAGCGAACATCCTGAAATATATTGTTACAGTACACTTTTTTCATATAGTTAATGAAACAGGAAGGTGTTTTTTATTCAGTTTTACAACATAATATGTTTAGTTTTTTTCATACAGATTCCTGGTTATAGAACAGGAGCTATGGCAGGGGATTAATGCTCATTATTGGTGTTCTTTTTCTGTATATGTGCTTATGCACAACCGACACCACTCCCTGTGTTTTTTTTTTTCCAAGTAATTCTAATTGTTATGCATTAAACATGATTGTTTTAGTACAGTATATGTAGCAGCAGTCTAGGATAAATTATGAAGTCTAAGATATATAAACAATTTACTTTGTTTGCTGGCTTATAATTCCTAATTTGGTATTATTCCTAGTAAATTGATCAGTTTTATAGTCGCAGGTCACCACTGCAACCCCCTTTCATAACTTCTGAAAGACTGACTTCTGCTGTGCAATGCAAAAAATCACTGAATATATTTATTTGTAATTTCTGTAGAAGCAGAATATATAAAACGTTCTCTTCTACAAAATATATTTACAGTGAATAAATACTGTATATAGAGTGGGTATACCACACAGTTCAGTATACCCTAACAGGAGATTTTATATTGCAACTGGGGCCATTAAACATTTGTCTTTAAAAGTCCCGTTGGTGAAATCATTTTATAAATCACCTTTGACATTCATATAACCCACAACAATTGCCATTTTCCCTACCCAGTTCATGCTTGGCTTGTTTTTCAGAATTCCATCTTAGATTGGATGCTACCCCTCCTGAGACATATAACCCCCACAGAAGCGTTAATTCTCTCTTGAAAATGTTTCCCCCTGATTTATCTCATAGTAAATGGCTACTGAGACAAAGCCAGAACGGGCTCCATTTCCAACCCCCTCTATCCCCGTCTTTTGACTGATTGGATCTGCCGGAGCATGCTAGGGGAGGCTGCAGCCACACAAAGCCCGGTAATGACAACAGTAACAAAACCATGCTGTGTTAGTGAGCTCAGCAAATGAGCGCCCTGCAAAGACAACAAAATCTAAGAAATCCAGGACGCTCGCTTGGCCTGCCAGGAACATTAAGCAGACATTTAGGAGAGAGTTCAGGTTCTTTACCTTCTCCCTCCCCCTGCATCTCACAAACAATACAAGTGTCACCCCCAGATGTTTCCCTTTCCTTAGCATATGCTGATTCAAGGGGCAGCGCTCACTAATTTCTCATCCACCTTGTGACAAGCAAATATAAACCTGCAGTATGTGAAGCAGGAAGGCCCGACCTTAGATAACAAAAGACCCACTTGAGCATATACAAAAAGGCTGGTTTAATAATCACACACGCTCTCATTTCCTTGCACTTAAATGGTCAGGGAGTGCACTGAAAATAGTATATCCCCAGACTTAAGGGCCTGTCATCACCTCCTGATAAAGATTCATTACTGGTGCATTGTGGTGGTGGATCAGTTCACTGCAGTGCCTGTCAGGCCACCAGCGTCCCAAATCTGATGGCACTGCTGCCAAGCACCAGCTCAACATCTGTTCTGCTGGGGAAGATTTTATGAAGCTGCTTTGTGCATTCATGCACACATTTTGATGCAGAGTCTATTTGTAAACATTACATTACATTATTTATTAAATGTAACAACTACTCAGATGGGACCTACACAGGAGAAACCAAACATCTTCGGACAAGGATGAATCTACACAGACACACCATCAGCAGCAAATTACCAGCACTCTTATTGGCAACCATTTCAACATGCCTAAACATTCTCTGCATGATCTGATGGCTCTTGTTTTAAAGGGCAAATTCGAGAATACACAAGACAGAAGAACTTGGAAACTTAAATGTATAAAATTCCTTGACTCAAAAAATAAAGGACTAGATAGGGATACTGGTGTTCTACCTGATTTTATTTATATATAGTGGTATTCGAAAGGCAGGCAACTGCAGCCAGATGGCCTTGGTATTGGTGGGCTACCCAGTTGTGCCCCAGTATGATCAGAGAGGCCCTGGCGGTCTACCAAGCCTTCTTACACAAGGTCGCTCTGGACTATGATCTCGTGAAGCAGGCCATACTCCAGCAGCTAGATATCAGGGAGGAGATGCACCGCCGTTGGTTCCGGTAATACCAATGTCCCGCAGGAGTCCGACATCGCATGGAGGCGCAACAGCTGGTGAATCAGCTGACCCGGTGGCTCTGCCCCGGCACCCGCATGGCCGAAGCAGTTACTGAACTGATTGTGATTGAACACTTTGTGCAGGTGTTGGGGCCGGACACCCAAAACTTTGTCAGCCGACACCACCCCACCATGCTGTGGTCCAATTGGCTGAGGGATACGAGGACTCTCAGCCCACCCCACTGCCCTCTCCGCTGCCTGCAACACCAGCGCCTCCATCCACCAGACCCGAGACGGCGGGTCCAAGGCAGGGGGCCCTTCACCCACAAACACCCTTCACCCATTGACCAGCACCTCCTCGTCACCCAACAATGGAGGCCGAGGTCGACTCCCATCTGGGTAAGATCAGGGGCCCCCTCCCCCCTGCCTTGTCAGCAGTGGGACATATAGGCTCCGTGACTGTCCTTTGCTCCAAAATGGTACCGGTGCCACGAGGCCGGCCACCTCACTGGGAACTGCCAAGCGGCTATGGAGTGTGGTGCGGCATCACATTACTTTTCACCGGCACCAGGCAAGTCCAGGGATAATGATTGGCAGGGACCTGTGGTAATGTGAGCACCCATGCATTAGTGGACAGATTTTAACTGAAGAAACTCTCTTGGTGGGGATTCCTTGGTGGTCACAGGGTTCTGTGATCATCTCCTGTATCCATGGGGAATAACAGGGCATACCCCATCATCAAATTAAATATGACGGTTGGGCATCAGACAGATCGCGTAATCGTGGCTGTAGCAAAAAGGTTGCCATACATGTTAGGTCGAACGCTGTATCGGATCCCGGAAAGACATAGGGGTCCTCTCAGCAAGGAGGTGGTGGATATGCTCGAGCTTGGAGTTATTGAGCCTTCCTGGAGCGAGTGGTGCAGTCCAATTGTGATGGTGCCCAAGAAGAACGGCTCCACTCGGTTCTGTGTGGACTTTAGAAAGGTCAATGCCATCTCCAAGTTTGATGCATATCCCATGCCCCAAGTGGATGAGCTCCTCGACCGACTGGGAAAGGCACAGTTAATCTTGACCTTGGACCTGACGAAGAAATACTGGCAAATTCCACTCACTTAGAGTTTGCAAGCGAAAACTGCTTTCTCTACTCCAGATGGCTTGTTCCATTTCCTGACCATGCCCTTCAGGTTGCATGGAGCCCCAGCCACCTTTTCAGAGACTGATGGACCAGGTCCTAGCTCCCCATTATCAATATGCCGCTGCATACAATGATGTCGTGATTTTTACCTCTACCTGGAAAGAGCATATTGTTAGACTTTCGGCCATCTTGCAGTCTCTGAGGGAGTCGGCAAATGTGCATTTGGCAAAGGAGACCCAATATTTTGGCTTCATTATGGGTAATGGACGGGTAAAGCCGATCTCCTCAAACATCCAGGCTTTGGTAGAGACGACGATCCTGAAAACCAAGTCTCAGGTGAGATCACTATTGGGGTTAGCCGGCCGTTTTATCCCCAAGTATGCCACCATGATCACCCCATGGTAGATCTCACCAAGAAGACTGCTCCAAAACTACTTAAATGGATAGGACAGTGTCAAAGGGCATTTGATATGATTAAGGAGAGCCACACCCCCATTCTTATTTCTCCAGATGTCAGCTAGGAGTTCATCCTCTAGACTGATGCCTCCCAGATTGGTCTGAGGGCAGTTCTGTGACAGCAAGTTGATGTAGTAGAACACCCTTTCCTTTACATGAGCAAAAAATGGCAAGAGAGTGTTTAGACATCAAATGGGCTACTTATGCTCTTTGATAGTACTTCTTGGGACGTTTTTTTTCTCTTGTCACTGATCATGCTCCTTTAAAGGTGGTTACACACGATGAAGGACAACAATGCCTGAATAACTTGGTGGTACCTGGCATAACAGCCCTGCTACTACACAGTGAAACATTGTGCGGGTAAGGTGCACCAAATTGTAGATTTGTAGATATACAGTTGTAGTAAAAAGTTTACATATCCCAATGAAAAATTCAAATAATTTTTTTTAAAACAAATTATAGGAAAAATCTTAAGTAGCATAAGTTTTGCTTTGTGGATGAGGAAAAAATTACAAGAAACTTAAGTGCTAATTCAAAAGTATTCATACCCTGACAAGGAAAATGAAATTAATAGCTAATTGAGGCATCTCTAGCAATAATAACCTCTTTTAAATGATTAGGATATTTTTCAATGAGCTTATGGCATGATTCTTTAGTGATCTTTGACCATTATTCAACGTAAAATTGTTCCAGTTCATTTAAATTCCGAGGACTTCTCTTGTGCACAGCCTTCTTCAACTCATACCAAAGATTCCAAATCTGATTTAGATCGGGACTTTGACTAGGCCATTCCAGAACCTTGATTATATTCTTCTTTAACCATTCTGAAGTAGATTTCGTTGTTGTGCTGGAAATAAAGTTTTGTAGCGGAGGGTTTCAGATGATTGGCAATATCTTTTGGTATGCTATGGAATCCATATATTGGAACTACATTTACTGGTCCATTAGAGGAAAAACAGCCTCATAGAAGGATATTGAGTGATATAGCATTTTCTAGGATTAGGTTCTGCATTATCATATTGAAATTTCTAGCACTGTGTAGACAATACTATAATAGCATCAAAGAGTATAAATACTTTTGAATTATCATTTCTGGAGCTTTGCAAAAATATTTCTGAAATACATTGTTGTAGTTGTCACACAGTAAGTAACACGTGTCACTGGTTAACGACAAGCAACCACTAATGGTAAGTCTAAAACTATTTCTGTATTCGTAGCCAACCACACCACATTTTTATTTTGGAGGACAAGGTCCTCCTAGCACTAACCAGATCTTTCCTTCTCTTAGCAGGTTCTTTAGATTCCTAGGATCCAGCACAACACAAACAGGGGCAAGTATAATCAAAGTTACAATTTTTAGTAAGTTGATGGGGCAAAAATTAATATAGATTTCTCAATGAGCAAATACACAGTAAAAATAAAATACTATCTAAAACAACGTCCTTCTCAAGAGTTTCTGCTTATCTGGTGAAACTAAGATCATAGTGTCATATACATAGATCTGCCTATTAATGCTTTTGGTAGGGTTGTCGTCTGAGGGTAGAATCATGTGACGTCACTGAGGATGAAGGCCTCCTCTGGCGTCCAAATCAAAGCTGGAGTGGGAGATCCCAGAAAACCTGAGAGGGGACAAAACAGTAAAGACTATCAGAGTCCAGCACATTCACAGGTAAGTGGGTTACTTATTATTTCACACACACTCCCAGTTAGGCTGGGTCACCTACCTTTTCAAAGTCTAACCAGCGTATATCTCCCTTGCTCTCCTTCTAAGCTGGGCCTCCTTCACCCTTGCTCTCCTTCTATGCTGGGCCTCCTTCACCGTTCCTCCTACTCTTGTTGCGGGCACAACCTGTTGCTCCTCGCCTCTCGCCTTACACCCAGGGATGATCAACTCCACTGCTGCAGATCACAGCTGAAGAAGTCTCATTTAACACAAAATAAACAAAAAAAAGCTGGCGCAACACAAAGTAAGTATTCTATAATGAGGGATCAAACTATATTAAATAAAAATATCACTTCCCTTTTGTAGAAGACCGTAGTCAGGAGATCCCACCTGTCGCTAATCAATCACCACGCAACTTGGTCCAAGCAGACACCAGGTCAAATGATTGTAATTGGTAAGTAGTTCAACAAGGCTAATCAAACTACTTGTCTGAACAACCACTTCTCTTTCTCCTTAGGTATCCATCCAGTTCCACGTTGGAATTCAAGGCTGGCAGGCAATTCCCCAGATCAGAATGGTACAATCCACCCACCACCGTAACTCTCTAGTTATTATTGTCAAAGACCCAAACAAGCGATCCAGTTCCTGCTAAACCAAGGAATTTGGTAACATAGAAAAAAAAATACAAAGAGTCCCGAAATAAAATACAATACTTTTCAATTCATTCCTTATTTGTAAATTGCAGGGTACAACCATCAGTCAGCAGTAAACAATAATACCTCACTGTCTGTAAAATCCCAGTTCCTGGATTCACTGTGCAGCTGCTACTGCTTTTGTTGTTGTTATCGATGCACTCCATACACAGTCCGTCCCCCCGTCCCGTCACCCCCGACTGCTTGCTCCTGTGTCTGCTCTTTTTCCTCCCTCTGTCCGCTCTGCTTTCGTTCCCCTTTCGTTCTCCTTTCATGCTATTAATCCCCACCTTTTATTCTATAGTCCTGCTGCAGTATCCAACGAACAGTGTTTTACCAATTGTAAAAGTGGGGTCATATTTGAAAGTTCACAAGTGGGTAAATTAACTATGTGCAGCTGTCAAATAATAATAAAAAACTAGCAGTGATTAAATAAAGCTATTTCTATATATGTGCAAAAAATAAAAGCACACAGTGCAATAAAACCAATAACTACAACACATAACACAATATACGGTGCAACAGATCAAAATAATAATAAGAGAAAGTTTGTGAACCCCTTAGGATTTCACATATTTCAAACCTAAAGTGTTATTAAATCTTAATCTAAGTCCTAATAATAGATAAAGATAACCTGATTAAACAAATGACACAAAACCATGATACTTTTTCAACATTTATTTATCCACAAATGATTCAACATTCAATATCCATGTGTGAAAAAGTATGTGAACCTTTAAATTCAGTAACTGGTGGCACCCCCTTGAGCAGCAATGACTTCAACTAGGCATTTCCTGTAACTGTTGGTCAGTCTGTCACATCTGTTTTGATGGGCCCATTCCTCCTTACAGAACTGCTTCAACTCTGTGGCATTTGAGGGCTTCCTTGCATGGACAACTCGCTTCAGGTCTTGCCACAACATTTTGATGGGGTTTAGGTCCAGACTTTGACTAGGCAATTTCTTCTTCTTTTGTAGATCTGCTTGTATGTTTAGGATCATTGTCTTGCTGCATGTTCAGCTTCAGTTCACGGATGGATGGCCTGACGTTCTCCTCTAGAATCTTCTGGTACAATGCAGAATTCATGGTTGTGTCAATGATGGCATGCCGTCCAGGTCCTGAGGACTCGTCTGTCCATAGAACATTGTTCCAGAAGTCTTGTGGATCATCTATGTGCTCTTTGGCAAACATCAGACAAGTAGCAATGTTCTTTTTAGAAAGCAATGGTTTCCTCCTGGCTATCCTTCCATGAACACCATTCTTGTTCAGTCTTTTTCTGATACTTGATACATGAACACTCACATTAGCCAAGGCGAGAGTGGCCTGCAGATCCTCGGATGTTACTTTGGGGTTCTTTGTGACTTCCTTGACGACTTTTTGGTTTGTTCTTGGAGAGATTCTGGTAGGACAACCGCTCCTGGGTAGAATAACTGTGGTCTTGAACTTTCTCCATTTGTAGATCAATAATAACTGTTCTGAGGCCCTCAGATTTCTTTTGATCGTGGCATGACATGTTTCCACACACCTATATAGTGAAGAATCATTTTGTTTCAAACGACATGGAATTGGTTAATACAAACTCTATTGGATATTTAAAAAAAGTAAAACTATGGAATTTCCATAACTATCAGTGGGGTTCACAAACTTTTTCTCGGCAATGTGTGTGTGTGTGTGTGTGTGTGTGTGTGTGTGTGTGTGTGTGTGTGTGTGTGTGTGTGTATATATATATATATATATATATATATATATATATATATATATATATATTATATTTTAGTATGTACTGTTTTTGCTTATTTGCAATTTATTCACATAATGTATTTATTTATTTTGTATTTGTTAATGTCATGACAGTTTTCCTCACGACCTGTTTGTCGTACTTTTCAAGAAATGCGTTGTTATGCAGTTCTGATTTAGGAAAAAAAATTGTAAATACCAATGCAGATTACTCAATTCATAGTCATTTAGGGGAGGGGATATTTAAATGTCCCTGTCTGCTTACTAAGTAGGAAAAGAACGACTCTGAATATCATGAGGAGAGCTTCATGCGTTGCCATGAAGATAAAAGCATTTAACAAGATAAATTAATTCACATGTTATCGCGCACATTCTGAATTATAATGCGCATTAGCTACTTGTTTGTCTGGTTACCTTTCCAACACACACAAACACACACACACACTCCTCCAACACGCACGCACTCACGCATGCACGCGCACAATTATGTAAAATATAATTTCTACTAAGTAAGTACAAGTTTTACTACTTTGAATTTATAGTTGTGTGTGTTTGTGGAACATCTAAAAGTTAACAGTAGAACTGCCTTTTACAATACATGTTTTTATTCTGAATATAACCTACAATATTCTATTTTTTTTATATATACAAGCCTGCTGTTATCTCAACTGGACCTGCAGCCATCATGGAATGCACATGGGAAAATCAGCAGGAGAGATCTCATCTTGAAGCTAGCCACAGCACTTCGGCAGAAACATTTCGATCAGAAAACTGCAAAGCTGCAGCAGCTCAACCTGGATTCTGTGCTGCGAGTGACACATGCAATAGAAATCATATGTTACTTTTAGATTAAAACTACCTTGAAATGTTTATTTTATTAAAGTTTTTCATTTTTTTGAAGTAGTGCTTTTATATGTGGTAAGTTTAGCATGAGGTGACAAATACTAGAATGAAAAAATTTAATAAAACGATATTCTGTTTTAACTAGCAGCTAATTCTTGAAAACACACTTACAACACACTTAAATAAAGTCATTTGTACCCCAAATCCCCATGGTATAAAATGGTGGCAAATCTGCTTTTTCGCTGCTTTTGTTATTGTTGCCCATACATAATTTATCAATGTGGAGATTTTCCACCCTGCCTTTCTATTAGAACTCCACACTGCAGTTGAATTACAATAAAGCAACAATACACATCTGCATTGTCACAAAATTGCGTATTTAGCTGTACATTAGGCACAAGGCAAAACGGACCTTCTGGATCACCCCGCTGTGTGGTAAACTCTAGCGCACACCTTATAGTTCCATATTGTGATTATAAAATGGCCCACTTCAGAAGAAAAACCTAAGTGTAAGAAAACAAATGCATAGAGGGGTTAAATACATTGTATGCACTGTTAGCAGATCTTCACCTAAATCATTTAATGATATGGTTTGTGCATGCAAAGCTAACAGAACACTTTTGAATGTAAAGCTTCCTCATTAACTGCATCAACAGTGAACTGGGTTCATCCAGTCATTGTAGATTGCATAGTCCTTATTTATTGTTTTTTAGCACAAGTGTAAAATTAACGTTGTGGCTGTCCCCTGGTGAACACTGACAGTTACTTGACTGAATACTTTCTATTGTGGCATGAACTTCATTTTTTTACAACAGTTTGGACTTTTTACCTTTGCAGCAGGACCTGCCCTTGCAGGTTGTGTGAAAATAACTTGACATCATTGCTATTTAAGGAAAGAAACTAAGATCTGATCTGATGTGTTAAGGCACTGGGAATTGCACATGTACAAGTGAGGGAATTAATAAGCTTCTACCCTGAAGCTACTGTGTTACATCATCATAGCCCACAAAAATGGAGACACAGAGATTAATGGCCCCCAAATTCACCATAAGCAAACACTAAGGAGTTTGCTAAAGGTAAGAATTTCAAGAAGAGTGCTAATGTTGAAACCAGACGGGCAGAAAGATCATAAAATAATAAAAGGAGGAGACACACAGAGGTTGTAAATGTGATTTGACATTTGCCTTGAAGCCTGGTTTTGTGAAGTCTAGGCTATACGACTAAGACATGTTTGTGCTGACTAATATTAAATTTACCACAGCACACATAGTCAACAAGAAACATGTAAAAAAAAAAAAAAAAGATATTCCAGTGTGAACAATATTGAATTCTCAACAATCTACAATATGAAATGAACTGAAAGACCACATACCTGGGTCAGTTTTACTATCTATCAAACATAACAATGTAAAGAATGGCATCAGACACTAGCACTAGTACAGAAATATGGAAACCTTTTTAACAATTCCAGAAAAATCAAACAGAAAATAAGGAACAGAAAATAAACCACAAATATTAATGTAATGGATTATGTTGCTGATTGGTGCCTCTGTAGTTTTTCATATTCTACCTGTATACATAAATGGTTCCACAAAAAAAAAGCCTCATGTTCACACTATTTGGGGTATTTGTCAGACGAGTATTGTCTATGGCACACTGTTTAAAATGACTTGAAAATCATTGTCATAAATGCCAGTAAAAGTTGCTTGTGCTGTATAAACAATGAAAGCCCACATGCACATAGTTCAAAAATTGACTACGTTTTAAACTAAAAACTGGACACTTAGTGGCAAGAATTGAGCCCAGCTAAACAGATTAAGATAAAGGAGTTTGTAAGTAGATAATATAAGCAAATGCCTTCGTTACACTTCAGTACATTTCATACTCTTTGGTATGTCCAAGATTCAAAGCCAAGTCAATGTGGGCATTCAGTATTCACCATATTGACCCTTTTTTAGACTTTCAGCCTTGCTAATTTCAATAAGAAACTGGGAATGCCTAATGTCTAGACTGCCCTCAAATATTGAGTACTTTGATACCATATAATTGCAGTGCAAGCCTGATGTAACAGGCATAGATACCATTTCCTTCTCTAGTGAAACCCAAGACTGTGCCCCAGAGGCCCGGGATGTGGAGAGGAAGGCCTGGACTTCTTTCTTTAAAATTAGTAGGCCTGTATTAGCTCTATGTCACCCTGCCAAAAGCCTTATTCTCAAGTTTAAAAATGTAAATACAATCCACCAAAAATAGTTGATTAAGGGTTCAAATGAAGCCGTTTCAGGAGATTATAATCTTTGTTACATACAGAACAAAGCACATAATCTTTCAATGTAAAAGATACAGGTGTCTGTTGCAAAATACCTGAAATTATAAAAGCTAGTTGGGAAACCAGCAAGCTGCAAGTAAATGTAGTTTCCAGTTGACAACACTTAAAGGTAACCCGCAATTACGACATGCTGACAATTATGAGATAACAGTATTATATTCAATAGCTACTATCCTCCCTGTAAAATATTATATAGTAAAAGGTATAATTCTTCCCTTGTATCAATCACAATAAAGTGAACTGTTCTCTAAGGAAACCTGAGTAGAAAAGTGACCTTCTTTCCTACAAACATTTTTCAAATGTTTCTGAAGTCTAATTGGCTTTGTTTGTACCGAACCTGTCACCTGCAGCTAAAAAAGAACACTTTCTTCAGTTACACACTGATAGGATTGCATGGAGCTAGTAAATTTAATAGCAAGCATGAATCTCCCAACTGGACACACAGCGGTATTCATTCCAAGGTTAAAAGAATAATTTTCACTTGATGCTCGTTCCTCCCTCGTTATGTGTAGGCTGCTCTATGCAGGCAGGTATTTGGTGTATTCTGTTAGGAAGGCATTTAAAAAAAAAAGTATTAAATGAGGCTTAAGGACAAGGACTATCCTTTTTTTTAATAGTTATATGCATATTGTGCCCAGCTCATGTATTTAAAATTGCATCTCTACCAAAAATACTCCTATTTAATAGCTGCATTTACTGTAAACACCCAGCACTGCACAGTGATTGTGATTAAACATATCCAATTGGCCCAATACCAGCTCCCCAGCAGTGACAATGCAAACTCATTTAAAAGTCCAATTAAAAACTACTGTGGTTATGTCAGAATGAATGAGAGGGGGCATTATCGTTTTCAAATATGGAGTAAATATATACATGTAAAAAAATACCTGCATCATTGATATGGCCAGTGTTGTGCAAACTATATTCAATTCAGAGGATTCAAATACTGGCTGTTTAACTAATAAAAGAAAACAAAAAAAAACAATGAAAATCAGACAACAAACAGTGCATGTTAGTCTCTAGTTTATTATTTGCTTAAAACAATGTAGCAGAGAAGCAATTCTTTTTTAATCTGGGAATACAACTTGACAGTCCTTCACAATGTTGAATATAGATTTTACTGATATTAAGACAATAACTAAGGTGTTTTTATCTATACCCCAGAAACTTAAAAATGTCACATGAAATCAATACGGCAGTATCAGGTGGTGGTGGAGTAGGTGCTGTGCAAACAAAACAAAGAGTCTCAAAATGGCATCTTTAATCTGCAGGGCCTTTTAATATGTCAGGGAAATTATTGTATACATCATTGTATATTGAAACTAAACGTCCATACCAATAAGTACGCAAATATAAACAATAAGTGCGGGCCCAGAAAACGTGGTGCATGACAGGGTGGTGTGACGTCCCTCTCACTGCCCAAGTGCAGTGGTTGGCAGGGTGCTTCAATCCCAGTTCCAAGGGCCCCCAGCCATAGTCTGCGCACAAGAAAAATAAACAAAACTGTGTTTCCTAAATACTACCAGACTCCTCCCTGTGATCAGCGTGTCACCGCATCCAGTCCAATCACTGCAAACAACAAAGCTGATCACAAGGAATCCAGGTTCTCCACAGATTTGCCCCACAGCAATATGGCCTATTTCTTTTGAGCCGGTGCATCTCCTGTTGGGGTTACTTCTAGCCTTGCCTAGCGCCCTCTCAGGTCGGGAAGGAGATATGCAGCTTGGATTCATTCTCTCCCTGTCACAGGAGGCCATTGCACTGTGGCAACAAAAAGCATAACCAGTATGATTCTGTATCCTTATGATAGGTTCACAAGGTAATGCATTTCTGATGAACAGGGAAATAAAGATGAATATTGTTCGATAAAAGTTTGGGCATACGGATTAAAGTGCAGCAATACAGGAGAAAAAATGGTCCAAAACATATCTGAAAATCCAGCAGACAACGATGTGCTTGTTTCCGGAATGTATTAAGCTGAGCATTTCTTCCAGTAAGGCTTAATATGTGAAACCACTCATTTTAGCCACAACTTTCACTCATATGCTTTTTTTTTTTGTAAATCTTCTAGCATTGATGTGGTCTTTTCAAGACTAATGTCAGCAGAAAGCTCTTTTGAGACTGATTTAAAAAAACAGTGGCATTGTAGGCACTTTTTTGTCTTTGATGGCTCCTTTTAAAAGACTGTGGCCTTTGTTCAACACATATTGGACAAAACAACATTCCAGGCCTTTTATTCTACAAATTGAAATGCGGGAAGATGTATTACTCTGAGCTGGGCTCTGAGATGTTTTGATTGGTCTGTTTTATCTCTCTCACTAGCTTTGAGACATCCCAAATAAAACAAAGGCAGATGCCTCTTCATCTATTGTGAACTGATGTACTTTGTAAACCTCGAAAAAGTCTGAATAACAGGCTTTTGCAACATTAAAATAAAATGTCCACCAGGGAGTGCTCCTGCCACATCAGTGTTGGATCACTTTGACAAGGCAATACTTCATTTGGACTCACAAACACAGATCTTTTGTCTCCAACGCTGCCAAATATATCTAAATTGAAAAGAATTACAGAACATATCACGCTGACTCAAATATTACTCAGCTGTATTTATTCTGTGCCTGTTGTTATAACTTTGATAATCTGAAATATTCAGTAAAGGACCAGAGTTATAAAATCTGCTTAAGCCTAATGTACAACATTCTTCTGTAGTTTACATTTATAACCCTGGAAACCAGACACTGGTTTACAGTCAGTAAATTTAATTTCTGCAGCAAGTTACGATTCTCATGAGCCTGTCACTTTGTAATATAAACAGTCATGTTCTTTCAACCACATGCAGCAGGAGGAGGTTAACACTACCAGCGAAAAAATGCCCTTTTGAACCACTATGTCTGCTTCTGAAAAGACTCCCTTGGCTGGACATCCAGCTGCAATTTCTGTTCCTAAAACTTAGCTTAAAGTAGTATTTTTAGAAGCAGCTGCTTTGGTTTGAAAAATTACATATTAATAAGCCTGGTAAGTAATTATCTAAACAGAAATATTTTGCGAAACACTCGTAATAGAATATGAAAGAAGTGAGAAGTATGACATAGATGGTACGAAGTATCCATTGATGCTTTAAATGGTCCTACATTAGTGGTCTCATGTCTGACTTGAACATGCAATAGATGTAACAGTTAATATTTGAATGAGTAATCATGCATTGTGCATGTTTTGAGGCACCTCTCCCAGCAGTGCTTACACTGAGCTGTGGACACACATGGGGATGGCGACCCAGACACAAAGCACAAGATCTGGGAGATCATGGAAGAGGAGGAGGAGGAGATCAACTACAGAAAGAGAATGGGGGAGAAATGGGTCCGTGATCTGAAAAGGCTAAGTTGAGAAGAATTTGAGCTATGTATTGTAGAATGTTCCACAACTATTCTAAAGTAATTCAGCAATAACTATAATTGAGTGCAGGAGTAGTCAACAGTCTCCTGAGTGGATCCAATCGAAGATTTATGGGAGTTGAATTTAATATTAGCAAATGTACTTAATAATGGTAGCTATTATGTATTCCAATATAAAATAAAAGTGAGTAAACCATTATGTTAAATTGATTTGAATAGATGCTTAAGTGACTGAACCAGGCAAAGCACAATTTTTGCAGTAAGTAACCCAGAATACAAAGATTCTGGCACCCTGTTGATAAATGAAAATTGAACAGGTTTTCTTCTTAATGCCACTCCTGCAGCCCAATAAAGTTGATTTTAATCATATTTAAGAACATTGTTTATATTATAAGCTCAGAGACACTAGGGTGTGTGAACTATGCATCAGCTGCAGAGTCACTTACAACAATGTCTCACCTGAAAGACAGGAGGTTAAGTGACTTGCTCAGGGTCACACAGTAAGTGAGCTGTGGGACCTTCAGGCTGCAAGACCTTGTCTTTAACCACTGGACCACACAGACTCCTCTTGATTTGTCAGCTTTTCGTTAAATATATGGAAAACTACAGAGCTCTATGTAATTCAATATGTTAACATTCAGCAGGCTTCATTCTATGAAGCAAAATTAGTTAATTATATAGGTTGATGCAAAACTTTTGGTCATAGATTATTGCAGTAAAACAAAATCAGATTCCTTTTTTTTCTTTGTTTACATTGTTTTGTTACAGAGCTTGGAGGTGACCTTAATACTGATATAGGCAGAAACAATTGTACATAATGACCCAAAACAGGGATACCAGACATAATATTAAGATCAACAGGTAAGATCATGTAGATAGTATAAAGTACAGTATATCTTTAATGTGTTCATTCCAGCATTGAAAAAGAAGTTGATGGTAATGCACTCGCAGTTCTGATGACATTGTCAATAACCTCCCTTGGCACTGCATGGCTTTGGACTAATGAACCCGGCACTCCTGTTCAGCAGCTTGAAAAGCTGCCAAGGTCGGCGCAGCATTTCACCTTCGGAGAGCTGCAGAGGGGAGAAAGGGATTTGAGGCATGTCGACTTCTCTGTCTGTGCAGTCATCATTATCTGCACAAAACACAGGTAGCAATACATTAGCTCAAAGTGTCATCTGGTTAATCATTTTGGCAAGAGGGTTTTCTAAATGTTCTTTATGCAGTGTAGAATATATATATATATATATATATACGTATGATATATATTATATATATATATATATATTATATATATATATATATTATATATATATTTTTTTTTTTCAGCAGGATGCAATTACTCCTACGTTAAAACATAACTTTTAGGGATCACTTGGAGTTCCACTAAATACTACTGCAGTATTTATAGGATTGATAAGGCTATTGGATAAGATTATTATTTACTGGCACACATGCAGGTTTGAATAGAAAATTATACTGTTCAGTGCTGCTCCAGTAACAAACATTTATGCACGAGTTGTATTGTAAGTGAATAATGGTTATAGTATAAGTGGATGCGCAAGCTTTCAAGATGGTGAAAGAGCATTTGTTTATGCTGTCTTGAAACTGTATTTATAATATGACATGAGATGACTTTATATTAGTCATGTAATAGAACATGGTTATTAATAAAACAGAAAATGTACTTGAAAATGCATGTAGCCTGCCGTTTACATTCTGACAGTTGATACAATATTTCAATGCCAGACTATCTAACAAGCAGTGAAACACAGAATGACAAAATTAATTATTATTATTATTATTACTTTGGACCACAAATACGATGTTATGGAAACTTATTTTAAAGTGAAACCTCTTATTAGTTTAGTATTGATTAACACTTTATTTAAGATATATATTTTTGGTTTCTAATGGGTTTTTTTTTAGATTCAAATGTGAGAATGATATACATCAATAATGTAAATTGTCTGTCAAAACATATCATGGACTCAGCATCTGTGCCCATTTTAAATCTGGATTATATTGATAATTGTAAGCATTTTT
The DNA here is from genome assembly GCF_017654505.1 of Polyodon spathula. NCBI lineage: Eukaryota > Metazoa > Chordata > Actinopteri > Acipenseriformes > Polyodontidae > Polyodon > Polyodon spathula. The sequence goes on along the minus strand of NC_054538.1, from coordinate 33,722,428 downwards.
ATTGATATACCACTCTTGAGCTCTTTGAGGTGCGCTTTATAAATCACTGTTGAATTTTTAGGCTAATTATGGACAATGCTGACACCTGCTGGTATGATATATAAATGCTGTACTGTAAACGACCCATGCAAACAGGTCTGTCTCATTTAGACACTGGTACTTGCTTGAAGTGTCTGAGGTCGCTGTGGTTCACATTTCCTCTTACAAGGTTGTTGGAAAGCTAATAAAATACCTAACTTGACTCAAGGTTTATGTAAACAACCTGTATTACAGTCTTTAATTGGAGGAAAGCCACGGGAAATAGTTCCAGAAAATGGAGTCTGATAAAGTGTGTACAGTCTTTATGCTGAAGGACTAAAACAGTTTGTAGTCATTAGGAAAATCTAAGAGAAGAGCTGGTGAGCTAGTAACAAGAATACAACTAACAGATAAGCAAATGATTAAGTGGGGCTTCATGTAATTACTACCATTCATACAATATTCAAGACAGTTGCAAAAAAACCACACTTTTATTTATTTATTTATTTATTTTTATCAAGGTCCAAGATAAACAAAAAATGTATTTCATATGAAACTCACGGCATAATAAATTAGCATTTTACAATATTTGAATTTACAGATGTACAGCTTCGGTCAAAAGTTTTGCATCACCCTATAGAATGAACACATTTTGCTTCATAGAGTCAAATGAAACCTGTTGAACAATGCTATGTCAACATATTGAATTACATACCGTGTTGTAGTTTTCAATATACTTAACAAAAATCAAACATGGAATACTGTACTAGTGTGATGTTAAATAAAAAAGCAAGTAATCATAAATAAAAAAATACAGCTATAATATTGTCTGCTTGGTGAGTGTTCTTTTGAAGCGATCAAAATCCTTTTCTTTCTGTTTTGTCACAATCTGTGCCACATGCTAGCCACTTCTGTTATTTTCACAATCAGATTGCATTCTCATGGCAATTTTGCTAAAGCTAGTTACATATAAAATAGTTTTATCTGCATTTACTTGAAAAGGATGCTATACTGCAAAGTACAAGCCATTGACTAAGACAAGGATTTTCAACCTTTTTTTGAAACTGTACCCCTTCTGTCTGGAGGTTTCAGCTGAAGTACCCCGCTCTACTGAATGGCACAACAGTTGCAATAAAAAAACACATTTCTTTTCCTCCCCGTTTATTTAATAAATAATTTATGTCACAGCAGTTTGGGTGACAAACTGCTGGTTTAGGACAGAATACCAAACAGTAGGTTTAATTCTTATTGCACACAATTAAGAGACAAGTGTTTAGCAATCTCTTTGGACACAGTCATATTCTCTTTCTAATCAGCAAAGTTAGTATAAATAATACAAAAAAGTGTGCATTGTAAATGTTTTTTTACATTAATATTTCCTTCCCATCTCTGCATAATTATGTGCCATTTAAAATGTTTACCTCAAGATAAAACTATAATAACTACTAACAATGATAAAAGTTTTTATTAACGCTAACATAAACATTATCCAAAGGGATTCGGTATAACTCTGTCGCTTTACATTTTCTGTAGACTTGTATTTTCTTCCTTTGTTTTGCATGTAAGCAATGTATCCATTTAATCAATTATGATTATTAGTTATATTTACAGGAGCATTTATACTGTACTTCTAAAAAAAAATGCAGAAAGATTGCGCTTCCCTGATAAGGAGGCTTGGTGGACCAGTGTTTAAAGAAAGGGGCTTATTACCAGGAGGTTCATCCCCAAGTCTCTGTAAGCCGCTTTGGATAAGGGCTAGGGTTGTTTAAGGTTAGGGTCAGGGTGGGTTGATTTCATAGCGTTCCCGGGCTCTGGAAGTGAAAGATAGGAGAGCTTGGGAAATGCTCTAGAATCATTTGGTGCCCTCGGGACACTTTCTAGCGGATAGTCCTTTATCCTGCGGCCGGTGAGAGGAAACAGGTGAAGAAACGAGAGTAGAGCATATGAGATATAGAGGGTACACAGGTTGAACTTGTTGTTTTTCTTTATTTATATCTGTTGAATGTTTGAAATACATTTGTTAAACGGATGCTTAGAAAAAGAAAAACGCCCATCAATGGAATACAATGGTTAAACAATACTTTATGTGTGGTGTTTGCCTACGAGACTGACAGTGATGAATGTACGGGGTTTGTTGTATCTTAATATAAAATAAACTTGATTATACTGCGTTTGCATTGTTAGCAGCATTAGTTGTAAATAGTATGTCTATGCAAGCGTAATGGATTTTTTTTTTTTTTTTAAATCCCACAATATTGCAATATGGAAATTATATATCATATCAAAATATCAATATTGGTGCCCACCCCTACTTTAAAGCTTTCCTCAACTATTTATTTATTTATTTCTATGTATTTATTAATTAAACAGCTTGTTTGGAAACTCAACATGCAATGAAAGTCTCCTTTATCATGCAAGTGCTTGACAAGTATGTGTTTATTTTGGGAAAGGGTTTAGCTATGGTTGTGAATTGCTTGTACCTTTAGAGGGCAGCACTATAAAGTTCACTACTGTGTTCAACATGTCATTTTAATTGACCTATTTAATATCAGCAACCCAATCAAGCAACAGTTTATATTTTATGTTCTGCATACAAATATAGTGAATAATTGCTACAAGTTGTGGCCCGTAAATGAACAAGCTTTAATTATCTAATCGGGTATATTTGTATAAAATACTGTAGACTAGAATACTAAGGCCCCATAGATATTTTAGCTCACCAACCTCTGCAATGTGTTCATTAAGCAGCTTATTAATTATTCCTGATTGCATTTCATGTGCAAATAAAACTGCCTGATTTCTATATTGTCTTCCTGAAGGTTGATCTAAACAAGATGAATGGAGAGAATCTGATGGACTTAAACATTTTTTGTACTTGCAGTGCCACTCACAGGCACCCTGTCAGCCCTCAGCTTCTGCCAACAGCTGTCAACACTGGTGCTGGCCTCATTATAGTTTGTTACATAAAAAGTAAATTTAAATACTTACAAACGTCTTACCACCAGGCACTGGAGCATAAGCATTCATTTTGTTCTGATGTTTTTTTTTTCAGACACTGCTGGATGATGTATATTTCCTGATGGTTAAGAATCAAAACAAATTGTTTACATAGCCCTTCTTTACAAAAAGTATCACAAAGCACTGTACAACACAAAGCAAAGAAAATCACGATAAAATACATTTGTATAAGGATCCCAAGGTGTATCACATACTGTCAACAATTAGACCATTAAATTAAAAAAAGTCTAATTTGCTGGGGTCCCCAAGGGTGGGTGGGGGGATAGGAAACAGGCAGGGATTTCTTCTCCTCATTGTGCAACAGTGAACCCTACTGGCCAGACACCAAGCACATTCAGAGTAGATAAAAAGCAGGACTGGTCACTGTTTTCTGGGATTGGTAAGCCTCCCCATCTCTGCTCTGGAATGTGCAGTTTGAAAGTGATTCTGGCTTTAGGCTTGTGAGATCGGAGGACACTCACACACCCTCAGAATGTATGTGCTGTGTGGGGACTCACGGCGATGAGGAGAAAAAACATAATTGGACATTGCAAATTGGGGGGTGGTGTGGGGGGAATAATAAATAAATAAATAAATAAATAAATAAATGGTCACTCTAAATTTTAAAAAATTTAAAAATTAGAAAAAAAAAAAACAGTAATAAAAAATATGTTGAAGACAGGAAGAAAAAAGAGATTTAATATAAAAATAATTTCCATTACATGAGAGTGGGTGTTAAAACTTCATGCCGATATTGGACTCAGCTCTCACCAAGATAAGCACCAACTAAGACATAACTTCTTTTACTGTAAACTAATATGATCCATCTGCATTTCTTTACATATGATGACGTAGATATCCTTCTGCCTGGTGTTGATGACTGAAATGTAATGCTGGCTCCAAGGATCAGCTTATTTTGCCTTCCTGGCGCATTAGCACACACAACGGCTACAATGCTGGCTCCAGGGATCAACCACAGTGTGGCCTCCCTAGCACATCAGCATAACAACCGTCTGGACTGAACTGACTAGGGTACTTCTCTGGGGTCTTCCATCTTGGTGTTTCGTCAACTAGCCCACAACACCTTAAGAGGGATCGACAGTGATTCTGGCATCCTAGCATCACCCCACTCCGTCTCCCACTCAGCGAAGCCCAGCTTACTTACTTTCCTTTACAGCAATTTTTTATTTCTATTGTGCTTGAAGTCCCTGAAAAGAATCTTTTCGCCTCAACCAGAGCCAGTTGCTGCTCCTCTCTGCTGCTTCAGGTAAGTTCTTCACTATGCGTCGCAACTCTTGACCATTAAATATGATATCTCTGAGAATCCGGGTTGTGGAGTGTGCCACAAATTGTCGACACCCCACCTCCACTGGGTAAACCTGGACTCTGCATCCTCACTGTTCCACTTCAGCAGCTAGTTGAGCGTACCAAAGTTTCTTCCTTCATATGCTTCATCCACCGGATCCTCCCATGGCACTGTTAATGCTACCAGGTGAACAAGGCGTGCTGATCCAGACCTCAAGACAATATCAGGTCAGAGGTTAGTGGTGGCAATCTCAGGTGGGAAAAGAAGCCGTTGTCCAACATCTGCCAGCGTCTCGTTAATCTGTGCCAAAATACAATTGTGTCATATATAATTCACAAGACACACCACAAAATTGGAAAGAAATATAGAAAGCATCTGATTCTCCCATTAAAATGTCATTTGAGATGCCCGATATGAGTCAATGGATCCCTCAGAAACCAGGGCTTATCAAAAAGTAAATAGAGCAAGACTGTGATAGCTCTCCAAAACACCTGAAATGAAAGGAAGTGCCAGCCAGATATTTCTAGCTGTTTAAAACAACGATATATTGCACAATAGTATTTGGAACTGAACATTAAAAAATGTCTTATCTAGCAGGGACGTGCACTGTAGTGCTCTAGTCTGTACTGTTTTGTTAAAGAACTAAGTTTTCAATATTCTGGCAGTTTCAATATTAGGCTTGGGAGGCAAAATCACATATTGCCTATTGTGCTACTGGTCTTGAGTCTGTCAGTCCTTTCTGTTTTTATTTTTAAGCAATGTCCTACATTCACCTGTAAGTTGGGGTTGAGTACATGGTTATTTTTTTTTTGCTTGCATCTCATTATACATTACTCTTAAGATAGAGCACAGCCTTTATGGACAAACAAATGGAGAACTACAAACCAGCAGTACGGTCTGCATTAACAAGAATGTCTGGTATATCAAGCAAAAAAAATTAGGCTCTTCCCATAGACATAAAACCATGACATATTTTCCCTCTAAAAAACTTGCCATGTTTTTTATTTATTTATTTGTATTTTTTAATGCCTTTGTGTTTTCAGTGATATAAACACTAATATGATTGAGTGGGTATGGATGCTGACTAACTTACCCACCTGGAAGCTCCTGTATTGCATGAGTCAGAGCGCTGAAAGGGATACTCTAATTCCAGTGCATTGGGTGTCAGTAGGTTTATTGATCCTTAGATCTGTAAAATAATGTCTGGGATAAATACAGAGGGTAATCTGATGGGAAGCAAACATTCATTATACTATACAGTGGCAAATCTATGACATTTCTGAAGGCCTAAAATGTAGTGGAATGAAATAAGCAAGTTAAATCAATCAACTGAAAAGAATACAGCAAAAATCTAATTGTGTCCAGATTCAGAGACACCTCAATTAATCTAAACACTCTGCATTTAGTCTGAACTGTTGAAATCACAGATGTTTTGACAACTGTACCTCTGACTGAAGTGCATCATTCTAAGCAATGAAAATAAACTACCCAAGGTGAGAATATTCAATTCTGCTTTTAGCATGCATTATTCATTACATTTATTTATTACAGGTTTAAAAAGAATTACAACGCACTCATGTATTTGTAATGTCTTGCCCTAGATTCCACAGCAATTTGGAACAGGCATGTAAATGTATGTGGCGAAGGTGTTTCAACAAATTAAAGTTGGCATTTTTCTCCTTACAGCTATTTAGTGATATCTATTGGGTTATTTAAATAAAGACTGCTTTTTTTCCCGTGGTGTTACCTGACTTGCAGTCTTTTTAAAAGGTCAGATTTTTAAGGTGTCTTCTAAAATTTAGCATTACCTTCATATGAAAACAACACTGGCTTATATTTATACAGTGTGCTGTTTTGTATTTGCAAAGATGGACAAGTAAACTGATTAGGGAGGCATTTTATATTAGTGTAAATGTAGGGACATGTGACATTGCTATAGGAATGTGTCATGAAATTATTCCAGGTCTAAAATTCTACTCCTATATACATATCTAAGGCAAATGTGATCTGACATTAAATGTTTCCATAGTAACATTCTACATTTCATTCTGCTCCAAACATAAAAAAAAAAATCTACAGACAACTGTTTTTTTTTTTTTTGGGGGGGGGGGGTATACATTTGTATATTTTTACATGTCCAATTTATATTATTCATCAAGTAGCCAATCACCAGGGTACTAATTACTGAACCCTGAAGAGACACTTTGGCTCAGCTGATTCCTCCCTGGCCTCATCTGTAGGGGTTGCTATGACAATGTCAGGTGAACCATCTCCAGATAATCTTCCTTACCTAACATTGTGGGAGAGTGTGACCAGGATGCCTTGCAGGGGTGACGTCAGACCAGAAATAGACTCAGGAAGTAGTGAGTGAAACTGAGGCACAGGGACGCTCAGTGTTTTATTAAATGATAATAAACAAAAAATTTAAACAAAACAGCACACCAAAACAGGACACGACACTTGAGGCCAAAATAAACAGGCAAACAAAACGAATTAACACTAAACGAAACAGACACTAACACAGCGGACAAACAGACAAACACGGTGAGTGAAATCACGTATTTACTTTTACTTGTGTTTTTAATTCTCTCCTCTCCACACCTGTTATCCACTCACGGAACACACAACCCCGAGTGAGTGAAAACATGTTGCTTTTATGCAGCTGTATTGAGACTCGATTACTAATTAATCATTCAATTGGAGTCTTGGTACAACTGCACATTAATTAATAAAAGTGAATATGCAAGTACATATACCCCCCCTTGTGCAAAGCACACCTGGCTTCGATGGCCACCTCCCCTCTTAAAAACCCAGCAGTCCAGGTCAAAGTCTTGGGCTGGGAAGGGAGGCTTCACTGGGCCAATGGCTGAAAATGCTGTCAGCTCCCCTGCCAGTAGTGGCATGGCTGACAGCATGGTGGTCCACTCCCGCAGCAGAATAGCTGCTCTGTCCAGTTGCACCCCTGGCAAAACTGCCTGGGGCAATGCTGTCAGCAGACCAGGCTGACTCATTTAGCCGGGGCAGTCATGTCAGCGGAAAGTCTGCTGAGGAAGGTGGTCAGTCCTGACCTCTCCCCCCTTCTTCATAGCCAGCAGCTCCCTCTGGTGGAGCTCCGGCCACACTGACCCCTGCAGGCAAGCAGAGCTGACAGCGACCGCTGGCGAAGCAGTTCCGGTGACCCCAGGCGAAGCAGAGCCGGAAGCCCCAAGTGAAGGCAGCAGCAGACCCTCGGGAGAAGAACTCGGGAGGGGAGCCCCTGGCCATAGAGACGGAGGCAGGAGCTCTGCTTTTCCCTCGTATCCTGCCACCGTTGGCTCCACAGGCAATGTGGTCAGAGGCAGACCCTGGTAATGCAGAGCAGAAGGCAACCCCTGGTGATGCGGAGCAGCTGGCAACCCCAGGCGATGTGGAGCGGCTTGCAACCCCAGGCAAACCCCGGGCGAAGCCAGGCAGGCATCCTGGGGTGAAGCGAGGCAGGCATCCTTGGGTGAAGACATGAAGGGAGTCAGGACAAGCTGGGGTGTTGGTTTTGGCCCTCTTCTCGGAGGTGGGGGCGGCGTGTAGTCTATCCTCGTTTCAGGGGACTGGTGCGGCTCTCTCTCACTTGCAAGGGACTGGTGTGGCTCTCCCTCTCATGCAGGAGACTGGTGCGGCACCTCCCTCTCATATACCAATGACTATACACCAACATTAACACACTACACGTAACATACAACACAAATAAATAGCCCAGGGGTGGGGCACTTTGCCACAGAGAGCAATGATCAATTCCCTATTGGTCCTCAGCAAGGATCAGCAACTCCATAAGACCTGGATTTAAATTTACATGCTCTTTATGCAGGAGTCCATTACTAGGTGAGCCACTGTGAGCAGAATGTGCATTTTATTTCATTAAAGAAGGCCCAAGTGTCTCAAAATCTGTTGGTAGAATATCCTATTAATTTAATTTAAATATGTATTTAGTTATACTAAAGCAGCCACTCTGCATGTCCTTGGTGTACAGTTTATGTAACATTGTAGGTTGTGAGAGCATAAAATCTGTTTAAAGCAAATATGTTGTTTTACATTAAATGGAAAGTGATGTAATATGAAAAGTGAGTATAGATGTTTCTTAAGAAATTACACGGACTCCATTTCTTTAATAAATGTTAGGTTTATTTTAATATATGCAGGGAATCATTCTTGGCTCCAAAGAAAGATTCAATGAAAAAAAAGGTACATTACATTTTTATAGCAAAGCCCAGATTGGGTTTCCCCTCCCAGGTCTTGGCTTTGGGCCAATCACCCGAGTCTACACCTGGCTGATTTATGCTAATTTCAGGGTCCGTGTGCAGTGTGAGTAGTGTCGTGAGTATAAAATCTAGTGTTGTATGCAAGCAATCCAGCCACTTAAAACTGGACTCTTATGGCCTATTCTGACTACATCTCTCCTTAGAGTGCTGGGCCTCCTTGCAGCTTCACATTTATGTTATTTACTATCTCCTAATGTGCTTGAGATCCTCCTGGTCCATTGTGCTTTGCATTCTAAAAATCTCCATAGCGCCTGGGCACCTTCCAGCCCATAGTGCTGTTACTGTATTTATTGCCTGCTTCCAGTCAATGCTGGGCAAGTAAGCTTTAGGCCCAGTCTATGCCCTCATCAATTGTCAGCAGTACATGCATTTTGGAACTAGCAGTCTGCTATCGTCAGTGTCAGTCACTTTTCAGAAAATAACCAGAGTGTAGCTCTGCCCGTCCACATGCATAGAAAACTGCTATGCAATTCTACTTCCATGTTTTCCAACAGATAGGTACAGCAATTCATTGACACTTTGAAAAATTGCTCAGATATTTGTGATTCTGGTCACTTACTCCAATCAATATTGAAGTGAAAAGTACAATTTTATCCGAAAGCATTGTGCACCTGTATTTGCAATCTTTCAAGGACCTAAACATTTTTTCTTTCACATTATTTCACATACTTGTATCTTCTATGAGACACTGCTTAGCAACACTCAAGATTTTTTCAGTATTAACCTTGCTGTTTATTGTAAAACTGATCCTGTACGTACCTGCTACTTTGAAATGAAACAAAGCACAAAAAATGTTAGGTAAGGACAAATCACAGAACTTAAGCAATTAGGAAGACATGATTTACTAGTTAGGTATATCTCAGGAAGCCCTTATTCCCAATAGCAATACCTTTTCTCAGCTGTGTAGGCAGGTTCATAGCTGGTTGACAAAGATAAGTTAATGCATTCACCTCAGGTTCCTGGTTTGCACAATGTCAGCTTTTGAACATGGCTCAGAATTACTGATGCAAGTTGTTTTTTCTCGCTAAGAAATATTTTTATGACCACATTTACTATCAGTTTGAAACTGTATTTTCAAGACTTACCTGAGGAATCTGAATAATGAAGTGTGTAATTATAGACAAGATTGGAAATTAGATTTCCATTGTAAAGCAGCCTGACCAATTGTAGATACAAGCAACTTAATCAGACACTCCCTAATTTGGTTTGACTTATTAAGGTCACTGTAAAACCAGAATGTCTTTTTCTCCATCTTTGAGCTATGCATAGTACAGTACCTGTTCATATTCTTCTTGTCAAAAGAAGTCTCTAGTATATTCCTGTTCCTTATCATTTCCATGCTTTATTTAATTTAGATTCTCTGTTTCTCTATTTATTTCATGAGTCTGTTCAAACCCGTTTATATAGTATTTTTCTTACCAGCTAAACAAAGCTTGTAATATGTGATCTTTAATATATTGCTTTCACTGCCTTTTTGATGGTTAGCTGCCTTTTTGGATTTCAAATCAGATTTTGTTAGTGTTTGGATGGATGATCATGAAATCATACTTACAGCAAGGCATGGTGCTAGTGGCACACAAGTGCATTTTCCCTTCTCAGGGAGATGTCATCCTCCACATTAGAGGTTTAGTGTTGTCCATCTTACTGTGTGAACTATCAAGTCGACTAAAGAAGGCACTTGACAAAATGTTTGTCAACTTGTCATTTTAGGGCACTGTTTGAAGAAGAACATGGGTGCTAACCTTTATACCCTTGCCAAACTTGAAAAATAATGGTTGCTACTTTCAGTACCATTTATAATTCTAGTCCTAAATCCTTAAAACAAAGACACTTGGTTATGTATCTGAAAAATGAATTGGTGTTGGGGGTTTCCCGCAATAGGTGAAAACACACAGTTAAACAGATTTAAACGTCTTCAAAGGGTATCCAGGCAACTCTGCCAACTGAAATAAAGTGGGTTAATGGAATGAATTTAGACATGTATAACACATGCACACATCTTTTTTACTTATTTAACTAGGAATGAAGCGTAAGACATGATGTATATTAATTCTACCTGCATGCAGCAGTTCATTCTATATAAATCATACTAGTCGCTTTTGAAGATGAATGAAAAAGAGGTTTTCTAAGCTAATAAAGGCTCACAATTTTAGAGAATATTGCCTCAAGGCTATCATACAATGTTGGTTACAAGAGACAATATAATATAAACTATCCAAAGAAGGATTTTAGTAATTACAACCATTGTAAAGTAAATCAACATACATAATCTTTTATAATGTTCAATACACACTGAATTGTTTATACTGCACAATCAATTCCTGTACAATGTTGGTCTCCCGTTTCTGTGTTTTTATTAAAAAGAGTAAACAAGGTATTCATTTTTTCTATTTATTACAAAATAAAAGTCATTAATTTAAATTCATAAAAATAGATTTAATAAAAAAGCAAGTGTTTTATGTGTTGCCCCATCAGGAATTATTTTTGGGAACAGGAAGTACAGAGCATTTGCCAGATGGGTATTATCATTGAAGATATATATGCCATTACTAGGGTGTAATTGTTATTTTAATTCATTAATACTGTATAAGAGCAAAGGCAAATAATATTATTGGTTACCTACCATATTAATTCATATTTTTGTTGTTTGTAACCTATATTCCTGTCACCTTCTTTATGTACAGTATAACATGGTATTATTTAGCTTTACTTAGAAAAATGTGTAAAATGTTTACAATGAGGTTGTTTTCCCTACTGCTTGTAAATCCCTTGACAATTTGGTTTCTAAAGAATCATGCTAGCCTTAAATGGGAGCGTTCAATAAACCTTTTAACTCCAGTGGGTTGGTTACAGCACAGGCAAACTCCTTTAAACAGTAGTCTTGTACATATGTGTTTGCTAGAGCAAACTGTAAGCATTACTATAAGCTTCTAAAAATAACAAACCTAATTTATCTCCAAGCATCAAGAAACAACTCCGCCTGCTCCTATTAGAAAAAAAAAACAACAAAAAAACAAACACACAATCTCATTGCAAAGTAGTGGTGATGGGAGAAAAACTGCAGAGGTGGGAGAAGCCACTGTTTCATGTTGTTTTGTCAAAGACAAGAACATATTTTTGAATAAGAAGATTGTCACTTCTTATGTCTGCTGTGTATCTTTTTATTAGATGTTTGTGATACTCAGATTGCATCTGCTGCCTCTCATTTTGTTTGCAGGATAGGGCTTAAGTGTGACCTGAAAGCAATGGTAATCTATTTGTGGTGTGGAAAGAGACAGATTGGTCTAATCTAGTGGTTACAGCAGAGACCCGAGAGCCTGGAGATCGATGTGTTGGAATCTCAGCTTCGTCACGTGACGATGCTTCTCGTAAAAAATAAAATAAAATAAAAAACAAGGGGAGTACTGGATATGTAATAGTGGAACTGAGTTGGGTAATCTGGTTTGTATACAGTACTTTCTAGGAAAAACAATCCATGGTCAGTCTTTTGCACCTTGATATTGTAGATTCTTCACAGGTTTCATCCCACACAGGACTTGTGCATTTTCAAAGTTCTAATTGTCAAAACCTATTTTCTCCTGAATTGGTATGAGGAATAACATGACTTTACACCATTAATCACACTGTAGTTAGAGAGGTAACTTAAAAAAAGCACACACACATATATATATATATATATATATATATATATATATATATATATATATATATATATATATATATATATATTTATTAGTGTCATGGGTTATGGCTGGTATCTTACTTATATAATATTGATATTCCCTATGGTAGTTCCAAGGAGAAAAACTTCTGTAGTATATATTTCATTTCGGCCATAACTTGTAGGTGAAATGATACACTAAAATGATCTTTGTTGTAATATGTAAAGTACTGACATATGCAAATAGTGGCTACGTTGGTAGTATAATTAATGCCCCTAACTGACATCATGTCATTTAAATGGTTTGTGAGGCTTCAGCCTCTTTCCTATATGTAGTACACATTTGCACCTCATTATTATCACTGATGTTAGCTTTTGGTCTGTTTTTTATTTTAAAACATTTTTAAACTTTGAGGAACATTAAGATAAAGGGCCCATTGACTTCTGATCCATTCTTGTTGCTCTGTTTCCATGTAATCAAATTGACAAACATTTTACCACAAAACTGCAACCAGTAATGGTTTAGTAATTTGATGGAACATAAACTGTGTAAGGCATGCCATTATCACAGATATGTGAGCAATTTGAACCCTCACAATATTTTTCTAGCAAGTAGTTCATTTCACTGTGATAGAATGATTTGCACAGGGAATGTCCAGGGTCATTTGTAAAATGAGTCATTAATCATGAGAGAGCGAGACATTGAAGGGAGGCTGGATTGGTTAGGGTACACATCTCTGTTGTTATGGCTAAGGAAAGTGCAATGTTTTTAGAACATTGAATCCATTACTGTACATAAGCCTAGAATGGCTACAGGCTAGTTCAAAAAAACCTCAGTGTAATTGCACCATGCAGTAAATTCAACATTATTCATTTCTACAGGGATTTATTTTAGCCAGGTTTTGTGCAGATGTATTTTCACAGCGACGCATTTTCTTCCACAAAATAAATCTAACCCAAAGTCGGTTAATGCTACATAACTGTATGTATAACTCTGAATGAAAGAAACACCCATTACATTTAGAGAGCATTGAAGATTATGTAAAACACCTCTCAGATTACATAAGAATAAACGCGAGGGGGCCATTCGGCCCATCTTGCTAGTTTGGTCATTAGTAGCTTATTGATCCCAGAATCTCATCAAGCAGCTTCTTGAAGAATATCAGGGTGTCAGCTTCAACATTACTGGGGAGCTGGTCCCAGACTCTCATGATTCTCTGTGTAAAAAAGTACCTCTTATTTTCTATTCTGAATGCCCCTTTATCTAATCTCCATTTGTGACCCCTGGTCCTGGTTTCTTTTCTCAGGTTGAAAAAGTCCCTTGGGTCGACATTGTCAATACCTTTTAGAATTTTGAATGCTTGAATCAGATCACTGTGATGTCTTCTTTGTTTAAAACTGAATAGATCCATTTTTTTTTTTAGCCTGTCTGCATATAACATGCCTTTTAAACCTGGGATAATTCTGGTCTCTGTCCTTTGCACTCTTCCCATAGCAGCAACATCCTTTTTGTAACAAGGTGACCAGAACTGAACACAGTATTTTAGATGAGGTCTTACTAATGCATTGTGAAGTTTTAACATTACTTCCATCGATTTAAAATTCAATACTTTTCACTATATACCCGAGCATTGTGTTGGCCTTTTTTTTTTTGTTTTTTTTTGTTTTAAATAGCTTCCCCACATTAGACGAAGACATTTTTGTGTCAACAAACTCCTAGATCTTTTTCATAGGTTCCTTCAATTTCATTATCTCCCATATGGTATTTATAATGCACATTTTTATTGCATGCGTGCAGTACCTTACACTTGTATCTATTAAATGTCATTTACATGTGTCTGCCCCGTTTTGAATGCTGAATTGCAGGTGCATAATGAGCACAACAGTCCCCGAAAGGCCAATGTTACAAAGCATTAGCATCTTGAAATGTTAATTCAATGACTTGTGTGCACCTTGCTAGCTCAGTACTGGCTCCCATTTCAAAAACATTCCCTATTTATTGCTTTTGTGCCAATTTCTCTTCTTTCTCAATCATTAACACTCCTGCTGGCTTACTGATACAGTTGCTTAAGTGTTGATTCAGGTCCTACAAACTTTTGTCCTTGACAGAGGGAGAATGCCCATGCTTAACCCAGATTTCAAACAGCCTGTATTCTATGCGATCAAAACTCTTCAAGAAAACAGACAGCAGAGCAAAACTCATATTCAGAAATTAACAAAAGACTGTCATACCAGATTTTTTTTTTTTTTAATTAAACTTTTCCATGTTTTTACCTTTTTCTTCTTGCTTACGTGGCCTGCTGTATCTACATTCACAAATCTTCAAGGTTGGTCTAATACGTGCAAATCCACACATTCCACTTAATGCGTCATTCATACATTACAAAATAAGGGTCAAGTTCACATCACTCTGTGATAGAAGTATGTGAATCAAAACTTATTTCAACATTGGAAAATATTTAAATAAGCCCCCCCCCCTTAAAGTACAGGTTCAGCATTACAATACATTTAAGGAGAAGAGTACAAGAACCTTGCCTTGATTGGTGCTGCTGGCACCGAGGGAGACTGTTAAACTCTTTTGTTCCCGGCTATGTAACAGTACACTGCCTTCTTCCTGGTATATACAGCACAATGTTGACTGCACTATCACTGAGACACTAAATTGGTTGTAAAGCAAAGACTGTGCACATTAGCAACAATCTTATTAATTGAATCCTAAATTTGTGTATTTCTACTAGCTGTATGTGTACTCCCTTTGCAATATGCTTAAAGAAGTCCAACATAAAGCCACATTATAATCTAAGAGTCATTAAGCGTTCTCCCCCATATCCACCTTGTAGTCTGAATTATTGAAGGTTTTCAGACAGAGCCCTAATACAATCCCAGCAGTAAAAAGTAGGTCATAGAACTTAAAGATACAGACAGCAATTCAAGCCTCAGTATTTTGAATCTCCTACTAAATAAATTCACCCTTAGCGCACCAAACATACATGTGCTAATGTACTACCCCACAGTATTTCACAGCTAAAGTGAGGCTAACTGCAGCAGTTGCCAAAGGCAGCAATATCTAATCAGGGTCTCCATGTGTTGGGGGAAAATAGGCAAATACACAATGCGGCTTATAGGAGACCTTGTGGTTTAACGACTGGAGCAGATCACAAATTGGCACGTTTGTTTTTCCAATATCTCACCTCTGTAATCTTTTGCAATAAATTGAACTTGCTGTTACTCTAACAAAACTATGCATTGCTGAGGACTCATTTATAATGATAGAAACACTTGTGTAAAGCTATACATCTTTCCTAATTGTGTAGAAGCAGATCTTCATTGATGGACAATCATCGATATTAAGCCTCGTGACAGGTGTCTGCTGTGTGGGTGCATGTATTCGCTGCAGAGTGAATGAGACGGAGGTTGAAGGTGACATGCCCCATAGGTTTTATTTACATAAACACAGACCACTCGCATGACACTACCAGCAATAGTAGCACACTGGCTACTCGCCCAGCCGTTGGCCGTTTCGGTTTGCTTCTTCAGCTCCGACCACGGTTTACCCTCATGGCGATCGGAGGCTTTCACCAAGATGTTTCATTCCGTTTGTCCAGGTAGCATGAACGATGTTCAGCCCTTTGACTTTGCACCAGCCCTGAGCTGAATAAACAGGACCTTTTTATACCCGACACCCCGCTGGAACACACCTACCTGCTATTAGATTCCACAGCTGGCAAATCAAAACACAGCAGGCAGTCTGTCCCAGGAGCATCAGGTACATTCATTACAATAAACATACACTAATTTACTATAAACATTAACACAAACCCATCTTTCGGTGCAGGGCTCCTGCCCTGCCATATTCCTCCCCTTATGCAATGCACACATGAGGAATTCAGGTTATTATGGACTCCAATCCTTGCTTCCTTTTGGGTTTCTCAAAAACAGTTGTCTTAAAATTGAAAATTATGAAATCTGTGAAGATTTGCTGCCATCAACAATCCTGAAATTATTTAATACATGGAGTTGCTGGCATTTACAAACATCCAACCATTTGTATTTGAAGTTTGTGGTAGAGATGTATTATAACTCTTTAGTAAAAGGAAAGGATTGCTGTGTCAAAATGTTTTTTTTTTTGTTATCCCAATTTGTGAATGAGACAAATGCACTTCTTGCTGTTCTTTATTACAGTATGTACAACTTATGAAATTGTAATATATCAAGACTGAAGCTAACAAATGTGCTACTTCATTGTATAAACAAACTCCTGCTGGAGGAGTGTTGCAGTACATTAAAACACTACCTCCATGAAACATACAATGTGTTAACTTGCGTTTATTTTCAGCAAAAACAGCTAGTAAATACCATAAAATTACACTTTTTTTAAATTACATAATAAAAGCTAGCAGTTGTACAGAACAGGTCACAAAAGTGTCAAAACATTCTAGGTAGAAAAAAAAAAGTAATGTCAAATTCCTTTTTAATTTCACAAGCCTCAAACTTGATACCAATCGCAGGGGGGGGGATGGGATCGTCCCCCCCGGGGGGGGGGGTTTAAATTTTTTTTCTCCAGAGGTTGGTAGTTTTGAAAGTACAACTTTTTACTCACCTAAACCGGAAATTAAAAAAAAAAAAAAAAAAAAAAATCCATAACTTTTAGCACCACAAAGCATGTCTGACAATAATTGTTTTCAAAAAATATTTAAGCCCTTGACAGTTGGTGTTAACAGTATTTTAAAAGGGCCAAACATTTTCACACTTCAGATTTGTTCTTGGATTTAAATACACTGGGTCTTCCAGGCTGTATCTCCCACATTTGAATACACTTCTAAAACAGCCTCTGTTGAACTGACAGCTAATACAGTAAGGCTACATGGAGGCTGGTGGACTTCAACTACATAACATTAGATTACATTTGCACCAGTCTCCAAGGACGCCATCTTATTCTTGTGCTTCTTCCTTGTTTCATAGAAGACAAATTGCTTCTTGGTACAAAGAACTTTAATACTGGAATACGTTAAAATCCAACACATACTTGCAGCAAATATAAGAGGACCAGTCGCACCCCTAGCTTTGGCTTTTTATAGCAGACAGTGTTAATCTTTTGTTGTAACCAAACACTTAAATAAAAACATTTGAAAGTAGTAAGGACAAGAGAGCCAAGGTTGTCGAATATACTTTCTCTCTGTGCTATAAATGTAATCTGTAGGATAACTGCTATACCCACAATTTTTTATCCCAAAGTATTTGCTTTAAAAGGGGGCTCTAGACCTGGTTCCTTGGCAAAACTAACAAACCTCAAAAACACCAGTTTAAATAAAGCCCTCTTGACATCATTTTAAAATAAAATAGTACCTGAAAAAAAAAAAAAAAAAAAAAAAAAAAAAAAAAAAAAAAAATTCTTAAAAGATTGTATGTCAGTCTGTTCTGTGCTTAGTTTAATTATGGCTGCTGGATGAATGAATGTTGTCCATTATAAACCCTTTTTCTGAGGAGCACTTAATTTTCTCATCCCTCTTATCCGTGACAACAGCTCTTTGATGAATTCCTGGGAAACAAACATAAAATAAGTTAGCTTTAAAAAGCAAAAGTAATAACTCAAATATATAGGAGGAAAAAAAAAACCCCAAAAAACACACACATTCTGGAGAGTCAAACAGTAAATGGTTTAGAAGAACTCCATCTGTATAACCCTCCCTTCCAAAACATACATTGAATCCAAACATAAACAGCACCACTCCTCCAAAGAACTTGGTGTTGCAAAAATGCTTTGCTTATAAAAAGAAACAAATCTAGAATGGAGTACAACTGAAGGGCCTTGGCAACCCATGAAAACCTACCCCCTTAGACACCCCATATCTTAGGTTTGACACCAAAAGGCATCAACTATGAGTCCCTAATCCAGAGTATCGTATCTCAGCGGGAGACACGATGAAAGACCCCTGCTGGTTTCTGGCCTGAACTAGCATGGAAATTAAAACATTGGTACCAACAGAATATATTATTTACAATACATATTTGAGGCAAGACATTACCTACTTAAAACTAACCAGTTTATGGGTATAGGATGTAGAATATTAAAAACATCCCTCTATACAGGAGGGAAAAACAAAACAGATACAGGACTACACTACAGGTATCCAAGGGGTTACAAAATGACTAGCAGGTTTCGTTCCAAGATCCTATAGGAAACCAAAAAGAATTTGAAGCAAAGCCCAAACTCTGCAATGGGCAATAGTCTAAAACTCTTCCCACCGTGCATGTGTTTCCTCAGTTTCAATTTTTTAAGTCAGCACTGCAGAGGTGAAGGACTGGATACTGAGATTGCATACCTAGACCAACGTTTTATAATAAAATTCCACGACAGTCAAAACCAAAAAGATGCAAAACAAATAAAATAATCCCTCGGTCTCCAGGGAAATGTTTATGCTTGTCTTTTCTAAAATAAACACTTCAAGCATTCTTGGGCTCCAATTTTTTTTTTTTTTTTTTTTTAAAAAAAAAAAGAAAAAAAAAAAAAAAAACAGCTGCCTGAAAACCAGCAGAAATAAATCTACTTAAGTAACCTTTTGTATTGGTTAATAAAATAAGTTTATATTGCTCTGCTCAGTAGGTGCTGCTTCCATCTGATAGGCTTTAAAAGGGTTCAACATATTTGGTTGTTTTTTGTAAATGTAAAAATATCTGTTTCCAAAAAGTAGTACTGATCTGCGTGTATGCATCTATCAATAGAAATGACCAAGTCTAGATTGGAAAGGAACAGTCCTAGTTTGGTACAGTATTCAGTTCTCCAGTCCAAATCTCTGAACAATGCTATCTAGACCAGCACATTGATATCTCACGACATCAAAAGGGCCTGTATGGCCATACTTTTGGTCAAATGCACTTTGACCTAATGCCATCTTTGCGCAAACTGGAGCCTATTAAAATACAGAGACCTTTATGGGTGAAGCCTAAACACTGCTATCAAACATATACTATATTGCTTTTTTATAGTAAGTATTCAGTAAAGCACTAATAATTTCCATATTATTGGTGTGTGCATGTGTGGTTCTATTGCAAATATGTACATTGCTGTGGGTAAAGCTGTACCTTGATGTAAAGATGAAAAATAAAAGGCAATAAACAAGCTTCACTGTAAACTGCAAATCTCTTCAAATTTGGGGGATATATTCAAAACTAGAACACTTGCATTTACCTGAAGGAGAATGCTGTGTAGTGTAATTCTTTGTTCAAAATGGGTACTGAAGAAACCAACTCTCAAACAGATCTGTACCAAAGCCTGTACTCTAAACCTGTTACCAAGCCTTTGTACCCTTCACACAGAAAAGGTCGGCCACTGTCTGCCAGATTGTCTATTTTCAGCCTGCAGCCTTGCAACAAAAGTAGAGTACAGCGATATACTGAAAGGCTGCTTAATGGAGAACTGAGGAATCAAAAGCTGACCAACATCAAACAGAAAAACCAAGCACCCAATACTGGAATGGTTCATGATGGGGCTGATTTATCCATCATTACATTTGTGTTTTTCTTGAAGCAGAGCTGGCCATCATGGTCCCCAATAGTGAAGCACAAACAGAAAAACAACCACACAGCAAATCGTCAACAATTAATAGTTCTAGAGTCATGGTCACTGCTATAGCACAAATAAGGAAAAAGTGCAATGTATAATAACATGGCCAAAATAAATTAAACTTTTTTGGTTTTAAAAAAGCTTGCAATTGACTATTATTTCCCATGAGACGTACAATTTAAAATCATTGTGTACTTTCCCAGGTGTGTGTTTATTGACTCACTGGTGGGTAAATATATATATGATGAAAAATGGCATTCTTTAAAAGAGCATTCCAACAGGATGTTTCCTTTTCTCATAGAACCACTCGGGTGACTGTATATTGTGAATGCCTTTTCAGACACCATATTGCATTGCATCCAGCTAACTGAATATTTAAACTAGGGCATCCAGGAGGGATTGTTAATAAGATGGGCTTAAATACTTAGTAGGCCTAGATCTAATTCTTTATCAAGACCTGTACCACCATTTACTGCCGTACCTCAGATCCTGTCACTGTGTGGGTGTGTGTGTGTGTGTATACAAATTTATATATATATATATATATATATATATATATATATATATATATATATATATATATATATATATATATATATATATATATAAATGAAAATTTCACCTTACAGTCAATGTGCCTTCTCATAGCGGTCATGCCCTAAGAGTCATGCCCTTGTTTCTTCTGACAACGTTACTTGTACAGTGTTGTGAATCTACTGTGCACTCGATCATAGACGCAGTCGAGTCTAGTCAATCATGTGATTCGGGGGATAGTGCAATTCCACAACAGCAGCAGTAATTTAGAAAATGTCAGCCGCATCAGCCGCGTGGCGTTACTTTTCATTTGCAGAAAAGAACTTGCATACAACAAAACACATTGCTGATGTGGAAACAATTTTTAATCAAACCTGCAGTTATGCATCTGAGTGCTCAAAATAAAATGAAAATCTGCAATTCAAATATTTAAGTAAATAACACTGTACCAATGTATTATAATTAACAGTAAACAAATGTTTTTATGGACAAAGGGGAGACATGCACAAATAGAAATGTGATGTGATACTGTTTTCCAAGGCTACTAGCAGTGGCAGACAAACAGGGCAAGCAGAGAACTTGTCTTTAGTTAAAAGCAAGTTAAATCAGAATTTCGCATCAGTATTAACTAGAATTTAATAAAATTAAAAAGTAATTTTGTGTGAATTGATGTATTGGTTATTTTAACACTTTTATTGCTATTCGATATATTTATATGTAGGTATCCTAAAGTATATCATTAACATTCAGGCACCACAAAATATTCAGAATCTTCAGTTTATTTTGTTTCTGTATACAGTTTACCTCACTTAATTCTTGAATTGTTCATATGGTATTAATCCAGCCATACATTCTAAAACAAAATAAAAGGGTTTGTAAGAACTTTTTTTTTTTTTGGAATTGGATCCATCAATTCCTAAATCAGGAATTGATTCTGGAATCTGCTCCAAAAATCTTGCAATAGGCCATCCCTAGGGTATTGCTGCAGACGAAGGCTCCCACAGCGTAGTTCACACAGGGTAATGCTGCATGTGCAACTCTTAATAGACATCATTGTTATATGCAACAGCCCGATCATATAAGGGTGAAAATGTAGGTACTAAAACAAAGTTTACCCGTAACCTAAGGTCCATGGGGTATTGGCCATAACTTTAAATACACAATTACCTAAACTTAAGGTTCGTGGGGTATTATGGTCATGTGATAGGGGTGTTCTGGGTGAATGAAGCACTATATAAATTACGAGCTGTGCAGCGCTACCCTGTGGGAGCCTTAGTTTTGCAACTATATACACTTGGCCAGCAAAGATCTTTCACTTTGGTGGGTTATGGATCCATCCACTTAGTTGCATATTTTCTGTATTCATTCAATGGGGCTTTGTCGTTGCACCATTTTATAGAATATGGTACGGACAATGTGCCATATACAAGCAACATATACACACAAACTAGATATTGTAAATACACAGCGAAGATTGTACATAAACAAGGTAGATGTTTTATCCAATAGATGGAGTCTACTGAAAATGTTAAATGTTTAAAAAAAAAACAAGGCTCTTAAAATAGATTAATGTTTTTCTCCTAACCCTCAATCTGCTCCTTCACCCTTGCGCCCACCAAAAAATGTACAAACCCCGCACAGTTGAACATAAAACACGCACTAGTCCTACGTCAGCATAAAAACCATTAGAACAACCACAGAGCAAAAAAGAAGTCAAACTAAACTCGCAGCTGTGATCTGTCATTAGTTGAAAACAAAGTCAACAAAAATGCAAATATAGTCTAGCTAAGTGCATGTGAAGTGACAATCAGTTATCAAATGTATTTGACAGAAATTAGAAGTCTGATAATTTTAATGGTCTTGTGTTTAATAAATCAGTTTTATTACAGTGCTCACTGGAACCAGATCCTTGATATTTGGATCCGGTTTGTCTGTTCCAAAGCAAGAACCAGGTACCCAGTTTGCATATCACTATACATCAGCAGCAAAATTAAAAAAAAAAAAAAAAAAAAAAAAAAAAGTAAAATGTATTTTTATTTTTCAAAATATATTCCAATGTTATTTTAAGGTGACTGTGAACAAGACAGTAATCAATCAAGTCACAGTATATCTGAACATGAATAAATCAAATTGTGTAACAAGATAAATCAAATTTGATTAATAACTTGATTTAGTTAATACTAAAACATATTAAAAGCGTTAAGTTAGTCACAAAACATTAAATAGGCATCAATTGGATTTTAATACATTTTATCAAGTACAAATATTAGTACGAAAATGTTTGGGGATGCTGTTTGTGCATTGTGGTGGTTTTTCTTTTTCCAAGCAGTTATTACATATGATGTAACTAACTAACATTAATATGGGTCAAATATATAAAAATATCTCTTTACACAGTACAGACCATTGTAAAATAGAGGCTGCGTTTATTGTATTTTGCCAGTATTGCGTGCACAGTTGTAATTTATCTATTAGAATACAGTGAATTAGCAGTACAGCTGTGGTCAAAAGTTGAAAATGACGAATAACTGACGGATAAATATTTTTACATGAAACAAAAAGCAGGTATACCCAGTCACCCTAATGTGTTCCATCAGAAAAATCAATTTCAAATCCCAAATTTTCAAGCAGGGAGAGCTGCACACCTATATATCTCTATATCTATACAAAACAATGTTAAATGTACTGGGCACACGAGCAACAGTGAAGTCTAGTATACTTTATCATCCAATGCTTTATTATCAGCTACCCACCCCCATCAGCAGAACCATTGGGGGGGGGGGGAGGACAGCCCTATATATAGAAAGATTAATTAGTTCGGGGAAGCCACGACTTTGGATACTTCAATGCTGAAATTGTTAATCTTTGGTACAGCTGTTCTTACGCACAGAGGTACTGTGAGCAAATACATTAGGCAGTGCAAGGTCAGGGGGATGAATTCCTTAACGTTTCACTGGAGGCCAGATGCTGCTTTCATGGTCTTTGTTAAAACCAAATACATTGGGACACATCTGGTAAAAGGATAGGACATTTACCTTTTGGTGCCTTCCCACAGTCTAGTACCTTTGTTACAGATGTCAGATGGAAGGAAGGCTGCACAACACACTCAGTTTAAAACAGACTAACACCCACCTTTTCAGGTATGCAAGATGAACATTACAAATAAATGTACACACCAGTGTCAGTAGACTCAATGCATAGACCAATTATAAAGAGACAAATTGCTACTCCAGACCTCAATTGTGTCATGCAAGTATTGCATGAATTTCCACTAAAAGCAGTAAATTACTCACAAGCACTGGATGCCAGTTAAACTAAATTAAAATAAGACTAAAAACTTAACAAGCATCCACACCCAATGTTTAGATTGGTAGGATAGCAAACATTTAATTGCATCTCTTATGGCAAAGGTAGTAATATTCAAATGTTAAGCGGGTGAGGAACAGATAAAAATGACACTCCAGGTATACTGGTATGAGCAAGCCCACCCACACTTTATGAACTCCAGACCATCTAGATATCCAATTTTAAATTACTGGCAAAGATGACTTACCTCTGTTGGTTTGTAACAGTCTACCAGCGATTCCTAAAAATGGGGAAGACGAGACAAAAATCACACACATTTATTATAAAATAAAAACAAAAATTGGTAAGTCTTACCTTAGTGATGTTGTACACATATTACAGTCGTTATTAATTCTTGGTAATGAAAGAACCACGCTGAACAAAGCAACTTTATGGAAATGATGTAAAATTTGTACCTGTTTTTCTTGTTGCAGGAGTCTGTTAGGGAAACAAAGCAATTGCTTGCAAAGACTGCTAGGAGAAGGTTCAAGAACTGCCTTTGAAAACTATACCAATAACTGTCTTGAGTCATAGATGTTGTGCAAGCAAAAGCATGAGACAACACTTAAGACATTTCTGTTACCGGTACTATTAACACACATTTTACTTTAAATCAAGTGTGATCCTTTTACAACCAAGAATCATAATAAACTTAATAGTAACCTAGATTTTATTTTTCCACACTACACTTGCATTCTTTTACAATACAGTCTTGTGCATAAAGGAACACTTTCTATTTATATAGGCATGAAATAGCAGGGAGGAAGTCAAATTTATAAGTCTAAAATGTGGAATATATTGTAGTATACTAGGCTTTAAAATGTCACCTGTAGTTTAATAGCCCTCTCATCTTCACTGGTTGCATCCAGAATATCATCAATGTCTATTTCTACTTCTGGCATTTCTTCATCCTAAAAAAAATAAAACAAAGTAGCAATAACTCAATTTAGTTTCTCTGGTTTCGAGCTCTGATTTTTTTTTTATAAAATATATATATATATATATATAATACTATATATATATTATATTATATATATATATATATATATATACACACACACACACACACACACACACACACACAAACTAAAACAGGATTTTTAGTGCATCTAGCTGCAACACCGATTCCCCAATAGGTGGCAATGTCAAAAGAAAGATTAACATATTTTGATGCCAATTTGCTGTGGAAGACCCATTTATAATAACAAAAAAAATGGTATACAAACCTTACAGAATCTTGAATTTAGAAACATTCACCTAATAAGATATACAATTAAAGTCTGATAATGTAGAGGCAAATATTTCCTCGAGAGATTACAAAAAGAGAGACACTGAAATACTTGCTGGAAGAGGGATTCTCTGTGGATTCTCTTAAAAGCAGGTTTGCATATCCCATAGTGGCAATATGGGTTGTTAGAAATCCAGTTGAATTAACAGCTCAAAGCAGAGCAATACACAGATTCAAAGCAATGGGAATAACATATTGCTGCATAACATTTCTGTAATGGACAGGGGTGGTATCAGCAGATTTGGGCTCAAAACACACCACAGCTGCAAGTTTGAAGTATTGCTGAATCCACAAGCGCAAACAAGGCAAGAACATTTTCAAGCACCAAGAAATTTCAGCTAAGATAGTCCTAAAAAGATCAATTTGTGTATGTAAAGAATGGTGTTCACCTGGCGTTCTGCACCCACTATCAAATTTTCACTTTGCCATCAATATAATTGTAATGGATTAATGAAATGATTTCAAATGAAGAAAAGTGCATGGAACTGGGTGGGATCTGGACACCAAGCAGGCGCAAACATTATAATGTGATGCAAGGATTTTGCCTTGCACTTAGGTAATTGTTAGCCCTCCAAAAACCATTGTACAAGAGAGTAATTAAGAGCTGTATTTAAAAAAGCACAGATCTGCAGAGATCTGTCATTCATTGTCTTCAGGGTGGCTGCTGTGGTACACTTCCCGATTCGGCGACACTTGGCTCTCGTTGAGAGGCAGGAACACGTTCGGAGGAGAAGGGCAAGATGAAGAAAACCTTGTATATTCAATCTCAGGGTCACTTTGTTTGGGATGCGAGAGGATGCGGTGCTAAAGTGTTATTGTCTTACTCTGCAGATCATCCTAGACCCAATAGCTGAATAGAGAATTGAGCTAGACCCCAGCACCAATCTAGGGGCTACTATCCCTGCACATGTGAAAGTGCTGTGTTCTCTGCACTACTTAGCCTCTAGTTCCTTTCAGACCACAGTTAATGTCTGGAGGGATAACCCAATCCATCTTTTGCCGAGAGCTCTGCAAATTACTGGATGTCATGCTAAAAAGGGCAGGACAATACATATCATTTCCTAAGGATACTAGAATAACTGATGTTGGTTGAGGTTTTTCCAAACAACTTGGTTTCGTGCTGAGTGACCTCAGCTGTAAGGATTCTCTGAACTTTTTAAATAATTCGCCAATACGACTTTACTGCCCCTTCCTGACACTTTTTGGTTTGTATTTTCGTGCTCCACAAGTGCCATATAACTACTGCTCTCTGTATTCCTAATTATACAAATGTGCCCACTAAAATAGATTGACGCAATTAGAGACCCTCATTAAAAAAAAATCACCCTCATTTGTGCGTGTTGAGTAATTTGCATTGCTCTTACACTTACACAGGGTGCAGTGCAATTTGCCTGACTGCTATGCAATTTGAACTTTGCATCTGCAATTTGCACTGCACCTATACCTTACAACTACCCCTATAGAATATTTGCATAAAAAGTACAACTATTATTGTGCTACTTTACAAAGCTATACTAAATGCATAAACTTCAAGTTTATTTTTCAAATTAAGCCTACTAAGGATCACAACAGCAACACACCAGAACAAAATGCTTAAACTCGGTTCTCTAGGGGTGGGTTTGACCTCTCAATGACCCCAATACAATACACCTGGCAATAGATCCAGAAACCTAATCCATCTTATTTCTACTGAATATGCAAGTAGACATATGTCGGAGGCTTTCATTTGGAGCTCTGTTAAGCATTAACTTCAGTAATGACAGAAGCATCGTAATTCACTGGAACCACGATCCATATGTTTTTCAAATGCAATTTCTAAACTTAGACTTTAATGGAAGCACAAACAAATCAAATTTAAAATGCACACACACAGCCTTAATAGCATCAATTGTATTAATTATAACTTCACATAATTTGTAACTAAACAGAAAATGTAGGCCATTTTACACCAAATTGAACACTTACTTGAAGATGAAAACAAAAAGTACTTAAGAATCAGGGGTGACCAAGGAAAACCCCACCTTAAAAATGAATGTTGTTGCATTGCACTAGCAAGCCATATTACAATACCAAGTGAAGGGAGCAGGACTGGGTGTGTTACATTTGCTGCGTCACACAATCTTTAGGTCCAAGTTGCAATTCCATGAAAAACAGCATACATATACATTATGAAGAGAGACACAGTCAGGCCACATCAAAGTGTATTAATTATCTGATAAACCTCTGGTATTTTGGTTGTTGAAATTGTCAGAATATACAGTATCTTATATCCATGCTTTGCAAAAAAATGGGAGCATGCCATATTCTTATTCCTCAGCATAGCCAATGGGCCATAAGCATATCATTACCCATATGGTATCTGAAACATGCCCAATTCAGGTCAACTGAATAATGGACAAACAACATGCAATAATCAACTGTTGTTTTTCTCCCCGACAGGATTCTCCCAACACTCTAGAATGCATGATACACATATTGAAAACAAAATGGTCATTAAAATCTAATTTTCAACACATGATTGTGCAGTCAGGGGGTGTGACGAGGGTGCAAACAGAGCACTTTGCTTGCCTGACAGAGTCAAGTGAGATCCCAGAGTCCAGCAGAATCCACATAAAAAAGGGAACAGGGGAGGAGAGTGGAGCTGGTGAACAGAAATGCTTTTCAACTTCCAATATTCAGCAATCCTCATGCATGGGAGAACCAGTTCTCTATCAGTGTACATCGAGTTTCCTCCATGTTATTACACAAGGAAGTTATATGTAAACCTCCAACAAGGTATTTATTAACTGTACTGCAAAAAACTGTGCTTTTTCTATCAGAACACTGTAGTAATTGAACCCAGGAGTCATTCACACACTTAAATATTGATTGTGCAAATGTAATTGAGCTATAGAGCACTCTTCCCCAGTTACCCAAATCATATCAGTGGCACACTATGCATGCATATAAAAAACACCCACTTGTTTCTTTATGCACAGACATCCAATTCCATGGTCTAATCCCCATGGTTGGTGTTGAAGATAGTTAGTGGGCTTATCAAATTATTCCTCCCAACTAAGGATACTAAACCTGTATTAATACTTTTAATTAAAACAATCTGTTCTGAGCTACTGCAAACAATTTTCAAAATTAACAAGTAACAATACAAGGAAATTTAAAAATTCCACCAAATCAAATAACTCCAACACATTTTGGAGACCGAGGCAATAATACAAGTAAGCACAAAATCGTTCTGGTATTGGCTTGCATGAAAAAAAAAAAAAAGACATTTAAAACATGGCTGCCATTTATTAAAATTCTCTATACTTTCCCCCATTGGTTTATACAGGGCATGGCCACACTGGAGATTTGAATGTTCCGTTGTGAAGTGCCTTGGCAACCTCATTTGCACAGGAATATTTTAACCCTACCTGCTCCAGGAGCCTCCAAGCAAAGACTAATCAAGTCAGCTCAACAAAAAATAGTCAACCCTGTTAAATCCGTGAATCCCATGCTAAAACAATAACAAATACTCATTTTAACTGCATTTTCCTCAAAAGGAAATTCAAATAAAACAAAAAACAAAGTAAACCCTGTTTTACACAGTGGAAGTTCAGAACTATCGTCTGGATTGGTGCACAACAAAGCAGCAAACTAAAGCTACAAGACCCTCCCTTTTTTGATGTAAAACGCGTATGTAGAAGCTCCTGGAAATGCAGACGTTGCCAGAACAATTTTCTAAAAGACTAATTAACCCGAATTCTGATCATGGCCTGTTGATCACAAGACTACCACGAGTCGGCTCAACTTCACCCATTTAGAAAAGTGGTCTTAAAATACACAGGTATAAATCTAAATTGTTTTGAAAAAAAAACACCAATTACAACAGTATATATACACAGTAGATGCACATTTTACTCACTCTGGTTGTGTGTTTGGCAAGTGGAGAACGGGTGTGGAGGAGGTAAAAACTGTTTAAAAAGAAAGTAAACAATTGCTACTACGTGCTGGAGAACCAGCACAGTACTTGTTTGTGTCTGTTCGCCCACTCGTTTATATGTCTTTATTGTCTGTTCATTTTGGCTATTGCGCAATTTTATTTTACAAAGTGTTTGTTCAAATCTTTTGTTTTGCTGCGTTTAATAAACTGAGCAGCAGCGCGCTTTCATTCGTCATTTCACTCGCAGTGCTGCGCGTTCATTTCTGGTCTGATGTCACCACTAAAGCCAGCTTGTCCCAGAATTAGTCTCATTTTAAAATAAATTCACACAAAAACCTAATGCATTCATTTATAGGACCAAAAGATGTATTGTACACCTGTTTTACAGTGTACATTTCAAGTACAGCCTATACAAGCTTAAATTTCTCAGTACATCTATGAAGGCAATTATGGCCAGTAGTCGTGTACAAAATTATTCAAATGGAGCAAAAACTGAGTGTATAAAAGATGTATTTGAAACTGTGGAGGATGGCCGAAAGGATTCCCACAGCAATTCTGCAACTAAATGAAATACCACTTGTAAGCAGATTTTTTTTTTTTTTTTTTTGTATTTCTCTTTATTGTACACATACATCTGTGGCAGGGCAAAAGCCCTACCTGTAAATAGTGTGTGGGTGTTGAGAATATAGGGTTGGCAGGGAGGGGGTTAAAATCCCAGCCATAAAACATGCTAGAATGTTGCTGGAGTCTTAAATTGATTGACCAATAGTTAATTAGGCTCCAGCCACATGGTTTATAAGGAAAAAAAATCCTTGTAGGATGTGGCGAGTTGGTTGTTCCTGTAAATATTAGAAAATGGTCAGTGAAGGTGAATGCCTAGCCTAAACAGCAAAATTGTTTGTTTACCCTTTTATTTTGGCCCTTGTGTCTGTTTTAAAATTGCGTTTTGTCCATTAAAAGTGCACAACAGCACTTAAACTACAGCTATTCCTGACAGAGTCTCTTTCCTACCTCAAAGGAATAATTTGCAAAGTATTCAGCACTGTACATTCATTCGATATGAGCTGCCAGCCTCCTACCTTGCATGGACAACACTCAGACTGCTCCTGATCAAATCAATAGGTTTTGCAGCAGCCTCATTGCAACGCATTCTACCTCTCTCCCGAAAGCAGCGGTTGGCACTAGTATCCGCAATACCAGCACCTAGTATTCCTGCGAGATCCCCTGTCTTCAACCTTCAATCTGCTAGAAATGATATATCCGCTGCCCTAGCTCCATCAACAAACAAGATCATCCTACTCTACAGGCTGGTCGTCTTTCTCCTCCTTCTGCACAAAACAAATTCAGCCAGTTCCATTTAATCAAGACTGAATCCTAGCCTTTATCGTCCATACACGAGACATTCTACACCTTCTTGCTTCCACAATCAAATCTTACGTCTCTGGAATTTAGTTCCATTACCGTCTCATGTCAGTGTCCTCTCCGATTCTTCTGGCCATTCCAGGAATTCACCTGATGCTCCGTGGCATATCTAAGAACTTACTTACCCATCTCAACTACCTACATTTTCAGATATTCTACCATCGCTCAATCTTGCAAAAAGGCTGTTTCAACCCCTTTGACGATCTCCTCATGGAAGTCATGTGCTTAAAGTCCCATCCCTTTCCAGCTTCCCTTCTCTCTGCATCCATTCCAATGACATCTCCTTAGTTTCAGATTCTCATTTCCTAATTATACTCTGCGTCTCAAAAACAGATCAACTTCATCAGGGTCAATTTATACAGCTGTCAAAGATTAATTCTCCATTATGTCCCTACACCTCCATGTCCAGATACATCTACAGAAAGAAGCTTTTCCTCAAGATGGATCCACTGTTCACCAGCTCCTTCTGTGCACTAGTTACAAAACATTGGTTCTCAACTCACCTTGTCTCTCATCTCCAAAGCAGGCCTTTCTCCTCGGTTCTACACTCCTCACTCCTTTAGAATTGGAGCAGCCATTGCAGCAGCAAAAGCAATCAATCAGCATCTAATAAGAGCCTGTCACATAGTACGTATGTGCTCAATGAGCTACTTATGTAAAACAGACTGTTGTATTTTTATTGTGCATCTGCATGCATTATATATATTTTATTTTTAAATGTCTCAATCCTAAAAGTCTAGGTGATGTAAAACTTTTGTCCACCTCTCTACATGTGATACTTCCAAGTCAAACTGTATCCAGATCCAAGCGAAACAAAAACAGTGTAAAGTAGTTAATGCAACTACGGCAAATTGACATGAATATTTGTATAAATATGTACATTTGCTAGACATGAGTCAGCAAGGGTAAGACAGTTCACTTTAGTTTATGCAATAGACATTTCTTAATTTCTTCAATATTAGCATGTTTCCTTGTGGACAGCTGATATTTTATGTTCACACTTTTCACCAAACATTAACAGCAGACAGCGTGTTTAGACGTTCCCTGTACATGGGTGTCTGAAAAGTAGAGGTCGCTTAATTGTGAGGAATTGAGTGTTACACACAAGACATACAGAATGATACATATAAAATATTCAAAGTGCAATGGCCAGGTAGTTTAAAAATAGCAGCAACAATAAACTAACCTAAATTCTCCAAAAAGAATAAGTCAAAGCTGATGACAGCCTTGTAATGCTTTTAGCCTATACCTCCCTCTGACCATTTGACAGCCAAGACAGTGCAGACTGTCAAGAGGTTTTGAATAACTTACCAATCAAAACAGGAGAGACCAACAGTATTTATCGACTACAGAACTTGCATGCATATATGTTTGAAAATCTGACTATGGTTCCCTGGGTGCAGCCTAGAGAAGCGCGCCAGTCATCTATATAAAAAGGTCACAGGGACAGCAAGTTTAACTAGTTATTCAAGTACTCTCTCAAAATAGGAATCAATGTGCCTTGCAAATCAGCTGTCACATTAGGATGTCATATTGTGCCCTAGTTACTATGTGCACTGCATATTTATACAATACACAACAGTGATGATAGAAAAATCATATTATATAAAAGGCACTCAGTGTTTGAGACTTGATGTGCAGCCCTATGATGATTGGGAAGCCATATTCCTGATACACAGATTCAGCACTGGGGAGGTCTGGGATAGAGGAAAAAACAAAAACAAACACATTCTTGTTCTCCAATTCATTAATGAGAATTATAGTGATGTATTTCTTACAAATCAGTATACCAATTCTAATAAGAGTAGGTTTATGAATAAGTAAAAGGGTGGTTCAACAAGGATACAGTAGTATACACTATTTGTAGATGTTCCTGTTTTGTCAAACTCCATGCCTCAAGCAGTCATAGAAATTGTTAAAACACCGATCTAGTAATTGGTTATGTTTAAAATGTCCCTTTAAAAAGGACATTGCCAAGGCATTAAATCTGAATTCGGTTTTGAGGGTTCCTGAAAAGGAATATAGCAGGAAATACAAGTAGTACAGTACTTGCAACCTTACTGGTCAACAAAGTCACATGACCAAAAATAGTTTGTGCCATTTACCATAGACTTGCAATTAGTCAAATAACTATTTCCCTCTGACATAACAGGTTTAATAAAAATAATTTCCCTTGGGTTGAAAAAGTGACCTCCTGTGAGCTATTAAGACCAGTGTAGGGTTTTCAACCCCTGGGGCTACACTTTCCTATATAAACCTCAACTCCAATCTGTATAATGCAGTTTGTATAAATTTTGTTTAAAATGGACAAACAGACGAATACATTAAATGCCAACAATTTCAGACAGTTTTCTTAAGCAGAATCTCTACAGTCAAAGTGTAAAGGTCCCAATGATGGAAACTGGCTGCCACAGCTCTACAATTTGATGCATTGGGAAAACATGCATTTTAAGAGCCAGTACTCTTAGCACTAATACTGTGTGAAATCGGTACAACAGCCACATCGCTTTAATGTAAACCATTTTCCCAAAATTTCAAAACTTTACATTGAAATTTTGGGAAAATGAAAGGCAGAAAAATACTGTACTGAATTTAGGGAGGATGGATCACAAATATTTAAAAGCTATGGGTTCAAAATGTTGATTCAACTGGTGCCCAAGCAGTTAATCAGCAACTATGACTCATTAAAAGTAGAGGCTCCGGAGGACAGATTGAAAACAAGTGGAGCGGCTAAACACTCCAACCCACTCCTGAACAGTGCAGCCTGATGTTTATTACATACAAATCACAGATCTCAAAGTGAGTCACCTAATCAGCTACCAATTGAAAATGCTGACGCAGTTTGATTTTGTTCTCTGTGGATAGATAACAGATGCATTTAACCATAATTTCCCATTTGGTTGAAAAACTAGTTCAGTGATTACTGTGCGACTTTTCTGCCCTTCATTAAATTCCAAGTGTCAGTTTGTGGAATCATACAATACAAAATATCATAAAACATGGCAGCCATATTAGTTTAAAAAGGCAGGGTGTCAAGAATTCACTCACTGTAGGACAGTTAACAGATTCAATTAACCATTCTGACAAACTACAGTGGTAAAAAGAATAACCCTCATAGTGTTTGCATCATTAACCCAAGACTTGCAGAAACAGTGTGTTCATATCTTTTCTGAATAAAGCTAAAACTTCCATTAACAGGAAATTTAAAGTGTAATTTATATTGCTCCAGACTATAAACATATTACTGCACCAAAATAAATAAATAAATAAATAAATAAATAAATAAATACACCAGAAAGTGTGAAATAGCTTGGCTATCTTTGTTGCATCCAAGGGACTTCATCAATATGCATAAATATTGCTTAATCAGAATCTCAGAGAGGGGCAATACCATAGGAAGACAAGCCGTTTCCTTTGCTCATTTGTTATCTTGGCACTTTGATCTGCAAATGAATTCCATCCGTACCAAGCAAAGCAAAGACTGATTGCGTTATGATGGACAGCTAAAATACACAATCTGTTAAAAAGAGGGCACCATTTGTATTATCATGGAAAATGGTAAGGCTCACCATTGCAACAGTAAACTCCATTAACTGTTGCAAATTGACACTTATTTGTATAAATACTGTAATTATGCAGCAGCCCCTTTAAGACGGTTTATGCATTTCAGCTCCACTCTCTTGAATGACTCTATGCAGTCTGGCATGGTCAAGCTAGTTCAGAATTCACTACAATGTGTAAGGTCACTTTATAGAAGTGATAAACAGCAAGGGTAAGGCCCTTCACTTTGTTTATTCACCATGTTCTATTTTTTTAGAACCCCCCCCCCACCATCCATGTTTCTTTTTGGATGACAAAGAAATGTTATGTTAAACAGCCAAACATTAAGCGTAGACAACATGTTTAGTCTGCACCTGGGTGACTGAAAAGTAGTAAGAAATACTAAAAGAAACAAAAATTCAAGGTCAACAATTTTGACTAGAAGTCTTTTTCACTGAAGATATTGAAAGATAGGGGGACATAAAAAAAGACTTCCAGTCAAAGTTTGTCAATTTTTTTTTTTATTATTGTTTCTGAAATTGAGCAACATTAAGTATTTAACAGTTATATATGAAGCATGGGGTTGAACTATGTCTCTAAAATCAGTAGGACTGCAAAGGCCAATGTTTTGTTCCTGATGTGTTCCTAGCCAAGATCGGAAACTTAGTGCGACCAAGATTCAAAACTAGCAAGCTCATGAAAGCTTGACTTATTCTATACTCCATGTGGTTGTGACTTTACAAGGCGAGCTACAGAGGACCTCCTATTCTGGCTATTTTTCAAGGCCCAACTAATGTCTTTAACAGCAGTGGAATGACACACTTGCACAACACATGCCATATCGTCCAATTTATATTAAAATAAATAAAAGGGGTCTATGGTAATCCCCCCTCCCCATTTAAAAAAAAGTTTGTTTTAACTAACCTGAATAGACATCTGCCAAATGCATTGCCACATTGACCATACCGCAACCTTAACATTGTTCCTTTGCAAAAAAGTAGATCACTTGCCTCTGAAATGGTGTTTCATTACTACTGATTTGTTTCATTAAAATTACTTGTCTCCATGTAACTGACAAATAGATGCTCAAATGATTGACAAGTTTCCTATAAAGCAAAGAACCATTATTAGATCACTTAGTTAGTTATCGGGAAGTTGACATCCCATCACCATCAGTACTCTTTAGAAAGTTAGTCTGCTCCTTATAAAACAAAGGCAGCTTAATGGCACCAATGTAAAATAGTACTGCTATAATAATAATAATGAAGGAAAACTCAAGGATAGGACAAACAGGGGTAATACAAATAAAAATAAAAAAGCAGTTTGAGCACAGGGTAAATATGCAAAAACACAATGATCCATAATTTCACTCAAACTAGACAAGTTCGCTCAGTTTCTAAAAAAAGTAGTTTATCAAAAAATTTAAAAAACAGCTTTTTCAAAATTGAAATACTGAACAGCATCATTTACAGAATTCTCCATAAGACAGGTCAACAAAAGCTTCCATGTCCCTTCTTGTTCAGTCGAAATCCAGACAACCAGTATTCATTTATCCACACATAACCTTCTAAAATCTGCTATCTCTGGAGAACAATCCATCTTCAGATCAAAATTTATAGCCCATTACAGATCATGTACTGTTACTGCCAAAGAGGAAGTCCTCTTCCTTTGTCGATTGCTTCAGCCTGGTATTTTCCCCGGGCAGTTGCTGTCTATCAAAGTGTTTTGTTATGGTGGTCCACTATGAAAGGCGCTATATAAAATAAAGATGATTTAAAAGATTGATTGGTCTTTAGTGCAGGCAGTTATACATGCGCATCTAAATGCCGCTACACACCAGATGTGATACGACAGGACAAAATTCATAGAAACTATACTTTTGAGAAGTATCTCTCACAACAAGAGACGTGAGGGTGACAAAGTAAATAGGATTGAGTCCTAGTTTTGGAGATTTGTCGCGCGACAACTAGGGAACTGAGAATCAGAGAACAGTCTCAATGGTTGAAGCAGTATCCAAATGACAGAGGAAAAAAAAAAACACTTGCCATAGAAAAATATATCAAACCAGTATATCCCTGATGAGCTTCAACTACACCTTCCACCATTAACAGCTGTCTCAACTCGCTGTTACCAGCAATGAACAAGCAATTAAAATACACCATTATGTCTGTCATAGCACAATGATGTGTGTTTTGATTTGATGTCACTCGTGCCACCATATCTTTCTTAAATTTTAAAAAAAAGATGCACCAGCTTTTTACGTTAGAAGGTGACCAAGTGCAATCCCCAGCCTGGTCCCCTCCTGGCATTAACTGCTGTATCTGAAACAGATATAGAGACTGACCTTAAAAATCACTCCAAGCAGATTCAGCAGTAACTTAACACAGCACAAAAACTCTAAACTGAGTTGTTGCTTTGCATTTGTTTGTACCAGGTTGCTCGAGTGACAGATGTTACCCTTTACAGGGCAACGCATTGATCACAGAACTTGCAGCCACGTGTAATTACAATATGTTATGAAGGATAAGAGTCTTGCATCCAATGCCCTTTGTATCTGACTTAAAACAACCTCAACTCATTGTTGCATTTAATGTATTTGTATGAAGACCATATGGTAAGCTACTGTATCAAGGGATGTAAACACAGGGGATATGGGACATGGCAAGTGGAACATGTTTGGCACATACAGCAGAACCATGGGGGGGGGGGGGGGGGGGGGGGGGGGGGGTGTTTCGAGAGATTAGACCATATCATGTCAAGAATACAAAAAGGAGCTATTGATGCCTCTCCTGGAAATCACTATTTCGTGAGTCTGACCTCGGAGCTTTTACGCCTTTTTACAAAAACCTGAAAAAAAAAAAAAAAAAAAAAAAAAAAAACACATTGCTACAGCTGTGTCTAGCCATGCATTTTTAAATGTAAAACCATGTTCTACGCATACACATGTATTTCGGTAGGGCGCCCATTCTCCACAAATGATACTGGAAGTTCACTAAACTGGAGTAGCAGTTGCTTGAAACCATAATGTTTGCTTTCATCTAGACTGATGGGACCTACCAGCTGAACCGGACTAGGGCTGGGAATTTTAAACGATAAAAAAAGTATAAACTCTAGGACGTTGAACAACATGCTCAACGTATATTCGGTACGTGACAAAACGCATCGTATTCACTCTAGTAAAGCATCCTATATATAAGCGTATCCTACTGCTTTAGTGCTATATTAAGAGCGGATATTTTGAAAAAAGTAAGCGGTTTGGCAATTACCTCCAAGTACTTTTTCTAATTGGTACAACAGAAAGATTAACACTGGGGCGGGTTATTTAAAACCGATGTGGGCTTCATTGGTGCATGGTGTTCATGTTGCAGTGGGCGTGGTGTGGGTCAGTCCACAAGGGGTAAGAAAAGCGTTTTTTTTTCTGACGTTTGTTATATAAAAGAAAAGAACGAGTCAAAACTAAATTTGGGATTATTTTGAGAAACCAGAAGAGAACTGTGGCATGCTAATAATTATGCAAAACAAATTTGCGGTAGGGGCCTACTACAAACACACAAGTTCAATGCATCAACATTTGAAATGAAAACATTCAGAATTAGTATGGATGGAGGTACTGAACGCAGTAAAAATCAAACATCAATAATAAACACAGTACAACAGATGGCTACTTTGAATACGTGCAACACGATTTTGAAAAGGAAGGTCCCGTATGTTGTGTATGTAGACATGGTTTACGAAAAGCACATCCCTAAACCGGGCCTGTACTTCTGTGCCTGCATCGTTAAAACTGGGCCGCTAATCACATATTCACTGTACGCTGGATTTTCAGTAGAAATTGTGTATTTAATAAAAAAAAGTAAGTCTGCATTTAAACCCTAAAGCAAAAACTGCTGAAAGTTCAAGTCATCAATGCAATTCCCTACAGTACTTCCTTTTGTTGCCCTATCTCCGCTTTGTAGCGTTTCCTCACCCATCCCTCAAAATATCTGAAAAACCATCCCTGTCAGTCAGTCTTAAGTGTTATGAAGTCATCCACCAATATTGTCCTTGGTTTCCATCAGTGAGATTAATTGTCTATATACTACAAATCTCCAATGATTTAACCATGGCAATTCTAATATATAGTAGAAGCACCACTTAAGTGTCACTTTAAGAAAGATTTCTTTAAAAAGGGAGACGGCTTGTTTTAAACACTACATTTTAGCTTAGTGTCGGAATTGTCCATGGATCAAATGAGACTCTCAAGGTTGCTCACAGTCTATCCTATTTCAGTCAGTCACCACTATGATCCAAACCACCAAGTTCACCTTTCTCTGCAAATATAAAATGGAAATATTTACAAACTTACAGTAACTTTTCTGTATACTGTATGGCTAGTTTAAGGATCGATTTATTCAAATAAATTGTGTCATCATGTTTTTTCCTGATACCGCTCAATTCTAAGCGGTTGTGTTTAGATTGAGTATTTGATGTTAATGCAGTAAAAACTTACTTTACATACATTTATAGAAAAAATAAACAATTCACCATTTTACATAGACTGCATTTTACATACACTCTGAATACGGTACAGAACAAACACCTTGGAGAACAATACTGAAGCATTGCAACTTAATGGCTGTGCCTTATTAACTAAAACTGCACCTTAAAACGCTGCAAATTAAAATGTAATCTTTTTGTTTCAGTAAAAATACCGTTTTATCACAACCAAGTTTAAGGAGGTAACTAAGTATGCATTTATCCACCAGGATTCCACTTGATTAACCAGTGAAACCGATATTAAATAAATAAATAAATAAATAAATAAATACCTACCTACCTCCAAAATGGTAAACAACATTGATTGAAAATATAACAAAATGTATCACTTTGCACTAAAACACGGGTTTGTTACAAAAATCCAGGCGGTACACCTGGTATGTTTAGTATCATATTGACATCTTCCAGCAGTGCCAGACCGCTTTTCATTAACATTTGCATAAATCTATAAGGTCATTTACATTATTTTACATGCTACAGCTGTTCACAAATACATGACGAATGACATAGAAACGCACACAAAACAACACTGCGTGTAAATAAATGAAGCTCTTTCAAACTGATAGAAACAGTTTTACCTCGCAATCGTATAACTCGCTCAGCTGCTCAATGATCCACTCCTCTAAGATCAACCGTTTTCTCAGCTCCTTTCTGTCGTATTTCACCGTCACTTTTCCGTTTTTTTTCTGGACCGAATCATCCTTGGTTGCTGGTCCGGTTCCCACACGGCCTCCAGTGGGGGCTGCTTGGAAAAATACCCTTGCAGCAGGAGGGGGTAGCTGGGTGCTAGTTTCTGCTCCGCTGGCTGACATTGTACAAACCGCACTGCACTGAAACACAGAGGCTGTGAAAATGATCACAATTTAAACACCTGCTATTTAAAGAACTTCACTGCCTTGCTGCTGGGTCATCAAGAGGGAGGTGCTTTGGTCCAAACCCTCTTCTTTAACGCTTTCACCGCTGAAGGATGTCTTCCCCAGGCAAGGAGAATCCGTGTAAAATGTTTCGAAATATATTTTATTTTTAAAAATGTACCGTATATATTAATATACAGTATGTAAAACTTTTTGTTTGTTTGTTAAGAAAAGTAAAACTCTCCTGGGTTTCGTTTGTTAGCCTACTAAGGAAACCTAGGTGTTCAGTTATATACCTTGCAATGCTATCTATACATGACTTAGACACATGCTTACAAATATTTAACCAAAAAAAAAACAATAGGAAAAAAAAGGTTAATTAATGCATTTTTTATTATTAATTAATCCATCAATTAATTCAAACTAAATACCCCGATGAGCATGGACTGGTCCAGATTAGGGCAGAAACACCTGCCATAGTTAACAAACACTTCTGTGTGAATGGGGTAAGGACTAGGGCAGCAGTGAGGAGTAGTGGTTGTGGCTCTGGTCTCTTGACTGGAGGGGCTTGGGTTCAATCCCAGGTGGGGGACAGTGGTGCTGTACCCTTGAGCAGTGTACTTTACCTAGATAGCTCTAGCAAAAAAAACAACTGTATGGGTAACTGTGTCAACATAATGTGAAATCTTATAACAATTGTAAGCTGCCCTGCTAAAAAAAATTATATTACATTTAAAGTAAATATACAAATACCATTGTAGTAATTAAGTAATTTAACAGTTTAGTATAATTCAATTTTTTACTTCTATATCATAAAACTTACAACTAAGTTGAGAAGTAAATCTAGGGTAGGGTGAGGAAGATGTCCACCTCATTATTGCTCAAGCACACATTCAGAGATTGACAAGTCATCAGTTTCTATGCACTGGAGCAGAACTGCATCACAACATAAAGTATTATGCTTTACAACAATGGAAGGTAGCGCTTTTATGCAATACATATCAATGCCACCATTAGCATAACACATGACACAGAATTAAATCATGTGAGGGTTAGCCCATTTACACAGAAGTGTTTACTAACTATTGCAGCTATAAAGTATAAAGTAGCTAAGTCCAAGAAAGTGGAGTAGCATCTCTGTAATGTACTAATAATATACTGTTTCAAGTGGGTGTTTGTGAAATGTTGCATGACCATATCATTACATGTCAGTCTTGGGTATGCAGGCAGAAGGTCAGATAAACAATGAATTATGTTTTGTTGTATCTGGATATTGTTTGAGGACATGAGACATCCTACTATCATGGGAGTGCTTGAGAAAAACAGTGGCTGTAAAACAACACTGAGGTACCAAACGTTACTCTTTCCAAGAGATATAACAACAGTATAGTCATCAAAATGGTTTGTTATTTAGAAACAGAAAGAGTGTTTAATATGACAAACATTTTCTTGTACCCTTCTCCTGCTCTGTACCTCTCTACCACTTTATCCCTGACTTGTTTTTTTCAAAATCTCCTTGGTCTTCATGGTTGCTTTGCTGGATCACTATGTGAGTTGCCTACCTGAGGGAAATTATCTACAAGTTTACCCACTTTGAGTACACACAGGCTGAAACCATTTCACTAATTTTGTGACCTTTCAAACAAATCATTTGCACCTGAGCTGATTTAGGGCTCCAGTAGCAAAGGGGTTGAATACTTATGCAACTGAGATTAATCTGTTTTTCTCCCTATAAATCTTACTTATTTATATTCTATATGCCTTTTTTTACTTTATCATTGTGGAGTAGTTTGTGTAGATTCTATATGTAAAGTCTAGACAAATGTTCCCTCCCTTTGAATGTGTAGTTCTGAATTTTGGCCATTTTGGAAAGCCAGATTTGTACTGTGGAATAGCATATACAGTATGGTAATTTAAAGCATTCAATTACCAAGGTATTTGTATGAAACAGAAACATTGTCTATGTTAAAGTTTTGTTCCTCTTTGTTTAGTAATGGAGCTGGCTCACAGTAGAAGAACCATAAGAACTTCAGCAAGCTTCTGCATTCAAACTGTATGACTATATTGCCAACTATATTGGCACAGAAAAAAATCGCCTTCTGAATAAGGTGTTTAGATTATCAGTTAATGTTGACGTGACCCAATTGTAAGCATATCATGTTTGAGGGGCATGCTTTATAAAATCATGTTGCTACTTATAGCAGGTCCCTGTCCACTAGAAGCATGCTAAGCCAGAAATAAGTTGTGGTGTTCATGTAGCGGATTTCCTTATCTTCTTGGCAGAAGGGTCATAACATTGAAATTGAATGTGAGGGAGGTTTTTGCTGGTTCTTTTCAGTGAATAAGGATAAAGATATTTAACATCTACCTGAATATGTAGAGACCACGTATGCTAATATTTCAGATGTCATCTCTTTTAAGAACCATACAGTTAATTAACATGCATTGCATTAAACAATGTGTGCACAATGATGGGATTTCCATGCATGTTTTTTTTTTTTTTTTTTTTTCCTAGCTCGGTTTTACTTTACTCGGGTAAACCAGACTTTTCACCTGACGTCATGCAAATGAATTGGAAAGGTTGATATATAAATTAGCTATGCGTAAAATACTCATGCTGTTTGAAGATTACTAGTGAAAATTTTGTGAAAATGTGGTTTCCATGCGCAGACAACTGGTACATGAGTGAATCTATTACCTTGTTTCCATAGTCACGCCAACTCGAGTGCAGTCAAGTGCTCCCGGGTTAGCCTGAATTTTCGAAAACTTGAGTTGAGGCGCAACGCGTGATGGCTAAAAAAAATAGCATTTCCAGGGTTTCCTGGGTTTCTTGAGTTATTACGTGAGCTGGACGTGGATGTTATCGCAAGACGTGGCCAGACAGTAACCAGGTAACTAGATTACTGTATCATCGTTATTGACATTGTAACATTGTTATCACCAAACACAGCAATGGATACTTTTCCATTCACTGTAGACTGTCTTGTGATATTGGACGGTGTCCCAAAATCTCATCTAATATGTCATAATAGCGGAATGTTTTGGGATCGTTTCCGCTTTTGTTATTGTGGTCCTTGATTTTTCTGTATTGCGACTTTAATTTTTTCCCTACATTGGAGCGCATTCCTACTCACACCCATAGGAAGTAGAACTTGACTTATTTTTTCACACTTTTTGATTTTGAAAAGATCCTTGAAGCTGACTTTGAATGACCCGATCTCCCCAAACAGTAACCGGTGATAACGTTTCATCATGATTCCACGTTGCATAATGTGCTGTCATGTTAAATGTTTTATTTAATTATTTTTTTTTTATGGAGTTAAAATTACAGGTAAGCTATTATTTATTTATTTTTTTTCTAACCATAATTTGCAACTGACACTGACTTTCATAGAGATTGTTGCTAAGACCAGGGATTCCATGATTAGTGACGTATTTTATGCCGGGCCCGAAATTAATTAGGGCCAGCCTCCATAGTGAAATAGTACCAAAAAACTCCGGTACGCGCCCTAATTGGAGGCCAACTCGAGTTTTACAAAAACATGGAAAAGCAGCATCGGTGGCAATTAGGATGTGTACTGGAGTTGGCTTGACTTTGGAAACAAGGTATTAGCTGCTGTAATAATGCAAAATATCTTGTGCCTGGTTGGTTAATAATCTGTTTTACTGCTCTTGCCCAAATTGTTTTTCAAATGTCATTAGTAGTGAATACTTGATTTTTTTGAGGATGCAACATCGATAATGGATAATTGCAAAGCATATGACATGGTTTATTTAGATTTCCAGAAAGCTTTTGACAAAGTCCCGCACAAAAGATTAATTCTCAAACTGAACGCAGTTGGAATTCAAGGAAACACATGTACATGGATTAGGGAGTGGTTAACATGTAGAAAACAGAAAGTACTGATTAGAGGAAAAACCTCAGAATGGAGTGTGGTAACCAGCGGTGTACCACAGGGATCAGTATTAGGTCCTCTGCTATTCCTAATCTACATTAATGATTTAGATTCTGGTATAGTAAGCAAACTTGTTAAATTTGCAGACGACACAAAAGTAGGAGGAGTGGCAAACACTGTTGCAGCAGCAAAGGTCATTCAAAATGATCTAGACAAGATTCAGAACTGGGCAGACACATGGCAAATGACATTTAATAGAGAAAAGTGTAAGGTACTGCACGCAGGAAATAAAAATGTACATTATAAATATCATATGGGAGATATTGAAATTGGAGAAGGAATCTATGAAAAAGACCTAGGAGTTTTTGTTGACTCAGAAATGTCTTCATCTAGGCAATGTGGGGAAGCTATAAAAAAGGCTAACAAGATGCTCGGATACATTGTGAAAAGTGTTGAATTTAAATCAAGGGAAGTAATGTTAAAACTGTACAATGCACTTGTAAGACCTCATCTTGAATATTGTGTGCAGTTCTGGTCACCTCGCTATAAAAAAGATATTGCTGCTCTAGAAAGAGTGCAAAGAAGAGCGACCAGAATTATTCCGGGCTTAAAAGGCATGTCATATGCAGACAGGCTAAAAGAATTGAATCTGTTCAGTCTTGAACAAAGAAGACTACGTGGCGACCTAATTCAAGCATTCAAAATTCTAAAAGGTATTGACAGTGTCGACCCAAGGGACTTTTTCAGCCTGAAAAAAGAAACAAGGACCAGGGGTCACAAATGGAGTTTAGAAAAAGGGGCATTCAGAACAGAAAATAGGAGACACTTTTTTACACAGAGAATTGTGAGGGTCTGGAATCAACTCCCCAGTAATGTTGTTGAAGCTGACACCCTGGGATCCTTCAAGAAGCTGCTTGATGAGATTTTGGGATCAATAAGCTACTAACAACCAAACGAGCAAGATGGGCCGAATGGCCTCCTCTCGTTTGTAAACTTTCTTATGTTCTTATGTTCTTAACTAATTTATCTTACGACTCATTAATTAAAAATGAACTCGGAGGTATAAAATGAAACTGACCAATAGGCATTTCAGATTACCATGGCTAAAAACCGGCGGAGACGTTATATTTCACTTTCATTCAGGCAATACAGCATAGGGGATTAGGTGATGATGTGTATACTACCCTAGCTTAGAAACCCTACCTGTCCAGACAGCTGATAGCTGCTGAGGAAGCATTCAACACCATGCTTGGGAAAATACAAGTAGTGGACACTTGAAAGGGAGGTGGCGGATACTGATGAAACGGACTGAAGTGCAGCATTAGTTCATTGCTTTGAAAGCGGCACTGCCTTTCAAAACAAGCCTAAAACAAGCAAACCCATGTTAGAGGGTGTTTATGCAAATTCCAACCCGCAAATCTCAAAAAACCTAAGCGGACTTGGCAACTGTGAAGGTTACCTCAGCCGCCAGTTTCAATTGGACAGCAGCGATCTGAGGAGGCTCGTGCTGTCAGAGATTCTCATCTCTCTTTTAAGTTGTGTTGGATTTACCGTTGTGTTAAATATTAATGATGCAAACAAATAAGACACAGTCAATACGTTCATTTGCAATTTTATTTGGTCAGTTCTGAGGGAGCATCAAC
Source organism: Polyodon spathula (assembly GCF_017654505.1). NCBI lineage: Eukaryota > Metazoa > Chordata > Actinopteri > Acipenseriformes > Polyodontidae > Polyodon > Polyodon spathula. The sequence continues at coordinate 33,677,613 of NC_054538.1, read as the reverse complement.
AACTTGTTGGATGTTGTTGCTATGTTTTGGGCGATCAAGCTGGCTCATGACATCCAGTTCACCAACTTTATTTATTAACATGGAGGGCATACACCCGTTGTAGGACAGGAATGAATTCATTTAGACATTTAAGCAGCTCACTTGCTCTTCTACTTTAACTTTACCATAGTTTTTACAGCAAGGTTATTGTCAAACAGCTGTTTTAATACTATAACAGGAGTATAACACAGTTCATGGTAAGTGGTTTTATACACATGATATACAACATGACAGACCAGACAGCAAAAAACAATAATTAAAAAAAAAAGCTGCCTGCATTAAGGTGAACTACACCACTGCTCACCATAAAATCGCCCATCAGCCACTACTTTCTGCCATCTTGTAATCCACAGTAACAAATGACCTGATAACTTGCAATAACAGTTAAGGATAAACACGCTCGTTAACATTTACATGTGAAATGCAGGTTTCCATGCAGAACTGGGCGTGGATTTTCCTGTGTGTTTCATCATTTACATAAGTAAATTAGATTTACCCAATGCCTCTCTTTGGCCATTTTTTTGGCCACAAACCTGATTTACGCGCATCACCATTTCATGTACAAATTGACCCGCATGGAAACCGCATGAATACTTTGTAAGATTTTAGAATGATATTACAGAAACTTTCCAATTTGACTTGGCAGATGACATCAAAATTCTAGAAAAAGATTGTTCCATTCTGGGTGCCAAAGGTCATTGTAAACATAGCTAGCCATTGACAGAAGACCCTGCTGGGATGCAATGACCCAGGAAGTTTATCAAGTATCCAGGGAATAAGACATACACACTTTCATGTTTTTAAATGAAAATACACATCATGAAATTATTTTGTATCTACAATTACTATAAATGTTAATATGATGTATTTCATCTAGAAACAGCATACTGTATTGCCACAGCATTCTTTCAGGATTCTGGTAACACTGCAGGGATTTGCCAGTCTAGGAGGGGTTGGTTGATCAGGGACATTCAGAAAAGAAAGAAATAGCAGGTGATGAAATTACATATATTGTGTGATACCAGACTTTATATGCTGTCCTCTACATGACACCCAGAAGAGAATCTCATCCCCATTGAATACTGGAAGGATAACCATAGTTGCATTTCAGTATCTGTAAGCTTCATCTTACTTTCAATCACTGAATGAGACTATTCTGGAGGTGTCTGCCATTGCATCACCATGAGGGCCCTTAGCTACTTCCAGCTGTCAATCAATGAAGTGCCTTTAAGTTGTCTAAATACACTGTTATGTTAAATAGTCTTCAGCCCTTTATACAGTAGTGTGGCAAAGTGGTTGATTGTACACAGGTGCAGGAGTGATGCAGTGCGTGAAAGAAACAGACAGAGATAATTATAATCTGGTTTGGAAATGTTTTTATTTTGAGATTCCAGGTCTGGTGACCAAACAATAATTCCCCGGTAGTGCACACCAATGTGTACAGCATGAGGTATATAACACAAGAACAGACAGACCCAAATAATAAACGATATCCGCCCCACAATAATACAGACACGGTCACCAGTCCTGGGTGCATGCAGTAGTGCTCATGGTGGGTGATAGAGGTTTATATTTGTGACAAAGGTGCAGTGTTGCTGCGGATAAGTATTATTACAGAACTTAGAATCCTTTCAGTGAAGACCAGAAAAAAGTATTTTTGTAGGTGCAGTCCATTTTCATTCATGACAGCCTCGCAATTTAATAAACCATAAAGCATACACCCAACATTATTATTATATAAGGGAGTATCCAAGTTAGAAAGAAAATTTTGACTATGTATTTCCTGTGTAAATGATCAGCAGAGTGGTCTAAAAGCAGTTTTTACTTGATCAATCAGAGCCCTAAGAAGGATGTCAAAGCAGGAAGAAAATGAAGCTGAAAGATACAGGATCTACAGTTCAGTATCACTCTTGGCCAACTAAATGTGACACTAGTACTCTTCAGAGCATTTGTCCTTCAAAACTTGTGACTTGGCTGCAGACAGAGGTTTCACAGAAATTCATGTCTCTAATACCCTGTTCTCAGAAAGGTTACTAAATGTAGCCTGTTCTAGATACATTAAATAAAACACAAGCAGTTCGTAGAATCAATGAGCTTTCTGTCTAAGTTAACTGTATCTGTCCTCAAGTATGTAGTAATCTACCTCAGCATTATGGGGGTGATGCAAGGATACGCGCAAAGTGATTTGTGGGCATAAAACCCCCATAATGCTACCGTAAATCACCTCTGGTTCCTTTCTGACCACAATTGGGAGGATAGCCCAATCCACTTTTGTTGTAGACACATTTCTGGATGTCATGTTAAAAAGATCAGGCCAATATATATCAATCCCTAAGGATACTAGCATAACTGATGTTGGCTGAGGCTTTTCCAAACAACTCTGTTTAATGTTGACCTCAGCCCCTTCTCAAAAAATGTTTCTTTTCTTTTCCGTGTGCCAAGAGGACTTTGCTGCTCTTCCTCTGACATATTTTTTTGGTTTGTATTTTCATGCTTCGCAAATGTCATGCAGCGACTACCACTCTCTTAACTCTGCAAGTGCGGCCGCTAAATAGACTGATGCGCTCATTGAGACCGTCATTATCATAATTGTAATTGTGGATCATTATTTGTGTGTGTTGAGTAATTTGCATTGCTCTTAAGCTTACACAGGGCACAGTACAAAATTTCCTAGCCGCAATGCAATTTGAATTTTGCATCCAAAATTATTTGCACTGCGCCTATACTTACATCACCCCCTGTGTATGTGGATACATTTCTAAATGTCCACAGGAAATTATATTTCCAAATGCCCAGTTTGCAGAGTCTCTGGTGCCCTCTAGTGTTTTATTAGTATTATTATTGTACAACAGCAAAGTGATTTATAGATGTGTTTAAGTTCAGCTGTGTTACATTGTCACTGTGTCCGAAACATGTCATTATACAATAATGCAGTTTCTTATAGTAACAGTGTATGAATATGGAAGTATCCACTGACTTTTAATAATACATTCATTTGTTTGTGATGTTCCAACAGGTAATGTCCCCATATAACCAGGCAAAATACAGTATACTGTATTGCAGTGTATCTGACTGGAGGGGAGTTCAGAAAAACTGGACTTGTCTTAGTAATACAATCGCATAAATGGTAAGCAGCTGCATGCTTGGGACAGCCTACTGTATGACAACTTAATTTATACTTGTATAGCTGTAGCAGGAAATGTCTAAAGAACAAATAATTAAGCATGTACGGTACCATAAATAAACAGATAAATAATCAGAATGAAAACTAACAACTGAGGAATTTAAAATGTGCTTGATGTGTGCCTCTCTCAGCAGCCTACGTATAGTGTTTACTGGAAGCGTGAGTGGTTCAGCTGAGCGGGTCAGCTCAACAAAGTCTGAGCAAATGTCAGTGATTTTACCATGAAACTGAATGGTGGCATTTGCTGTCAATCACACACAATATATACATATATATATATATATGGATCAGCTGTTTACAAAAAAGAGGCGCAGTGTGAACGACTCCCCGAACTTCCAGAAGAGTGTTGTCTTTTTTAAACCAATCAGAATGAACTAACGCAGGGGGATGATCGCTCAGCGTGAACTACAGCCTGAGCCTGTTCGCAGTGTCCGTCTGAATCGTATGCACCTGTGTGAACCAACCTTTAGCCTAGATTAATTCACAGGGGGTGGGAATTAGCCTGTAGCACCGGCCGATGTCACTGACCTACAGTTGACTGTTATTTAATTCTGGCGCAGGTATGCAGTTTCAAACTGCATTATGCGTGTGTGTACACACACACCATTAAGAACTGTTTAAAAACAAACATTTAAGACTACAGGTAAATAAAGAACAACAATTTATTTAAAACATTGTGAATAACCAACTATTGTGATATATAATATATATATATATATATATATATATATATATATATATATATATATATATATATATATATGCGCCAAGGTCAGAGCGTTAAAAAAAAGTACATTTGAAGAAAAAGCCTCTATTTACATGCATTGCGATATTCTGTATTTGAGGGTTCTTATACATTGAGACCAAGCTGGGTGAGTCTACTAAATAAATGCACTAATTGTAACATAAAAGCATGTGTTGTTTTTACTACCATTTGATTAAATATCGAAATAATTCCTGAGTTGAGTAGTGTATTGTGAATATGTTCCAATGTTCTGTCTACAAACCTGCTCTCAAGTGTTTGCTTTCTAGTACCGGCCGGTGTTCGTGTTCTTATTCCTGCAGGTGTGCGGGTATTACCTGTCATGTAGGCGAGGTTCTCTGTGCCACAGCAGATCACTCGTCCTCACATCAGGAGAAATGGCGGATCCGGCGAGAGCAGAGACGTCTCTTTGCAAGTTTGAAGGTAAGTTTAAAAGCACTACAAGTTCCATAGTAACCTTATAACTTTATGTCAAAAGTAAACCGTTGCCAAGGACTCGGTGTTTAAAAGTGATGAACTCCGTGACAGCACGTCGGAAGAGTATGATTATTGTGTACGGAACTAATGAAAATTTTAAAACTACTGCAAAACAGAGACCAAAGCATGTGAATTGGTTATTAAAGGGGGGAAAAAAAATAAAAATAAAAAATAAATAAAAAAACGGGGGGTTGTGGGGAATGAGGTCTAATTTTAATTTATAAACCCAGATCACAGATCGGAGAGAGTGAAAAGGACAATGGAACACGATCAGGGGCAGTTTGTTGATCTAAGTTATAAGACTTTGGCTCAGCTAAGTTTGACCAGTTGAACATTGTGATAAAATGCAACCTTAATTATTTCCAGATTTCAGTATTCGGACGGCGCACATTTAAACACGGTTATTGTTGAGACACACACGTATTTATTCTCCACATTTCTCAGATACCATTTTCAATTGGTCACGCTGACACCGTTGGAATTTGTTTGTTTGTTGTAAAAGCACGAAATGTCGTAATTTTCTACTGCTTGTGCATTAGTGCATTACGACTATACTCAACAGAGGTCAGCAACGCGCGTTCACCTGTGATTTTGGGACAAAAAAAAAAAAACAGAAAACATGTAGATTCTCATATGCAGACGATACGTGTCACATGAGTGTCATACATCTGCCTAAAATCAGATGTGTACAATGCATAGGCAATAAAATCATTTCTACCACCAGTAGGCAACTGTAGTGTCAAAAACCACGCTCTTGATAAACACTGTGTTGCTCCTATTGAAAGGCGTTTGTATAATTTTAGTACCTGAACTGACTTTTGATCTGATTTGTATTTGTCTCTCCAGTCATGCAGTTTATTTATAGTTAGAATATAGTCAGAATGTATTGCTTTATCTTTTTTTAAAATTTATTTTAATATCTACAAGTTTCAGCCCTCAAAGGCAAATGGAAGTGATTTATATGCTCACAACTTTAGTTCTGCAACAATACAAGCTTTCCCAATGCCCCTAATAGGACTGGTTGGTAAACACAGAACAGTATTTGGCTGCAGATAAAAATAGGTGTCAACTTGTCTTTTAAAGAAGACATGTATTGCCTTGTAGTGTAATAAGAATTTCAATGTGATGTAGAGATAAGTGGAGGTGTTTGTTTCAATTTGGAAAAACAGGAATGTATAGCTAAAATGTATAGTTAAAAAATTGTTAGTCTTCATTAACCTTATGCATTGTTCAGACAGCAGTACTCATAAGATATGTACATATTTACGATTTTTTTTGTTTTTGTTTGATTTTATTAAATTTAGAAGAAACAGTATTTTCTGTTAGATTAATTTAATAATGTTGACCAAACCATTTAGCAATTTCTTAACGTTGTTGTTTGTTGATTTGTCTTCAGTTCTGCATGTAAGGGCAGTGATTGTCTTTGATCCAGTTGAGATATAGTGTACAGTAAAATAACTGTATGTATTGTAAAAATGTATTGTGGCAGAGAAAACAAAGTATACCGACTGTGTTCGTCTTCTGTGAAGAAACAGAGGCTGTACTTTAAGAGAGAAACATTAAACTGAATGTCTCAAAATCCATTTGAAGTAAAACTGAAAAAAAAAAAAAATGATAATGATAATAGTTCTGTTGTTTGACCAACATGTTGTTATTAATACGATGTGAAGACCCCAACTGGGTTTACTTTTTAAAAGGAATAATACAGGTTAAAATATGGGAGAAAAGCAGATACAACTTAAGTTACTGAATCATAAGACATAGATTTATACTTATAATTTGTATGTATAATATGTGTAAATGTACTCAACCTGATGAAGAAACATTTGCTCTAATCAACATTTGGGCCAACGGCTCAATCTAGAGAAGCTTGGATGGAAGCGTCCGTAACCAGCTGCTTCCGGGGCATTGATATACGCATTGTGTACTTGTGTCTGTCACCCAGGTCAACCTGACTTTATCAAAAGCAGTGTGAAATCATGTAGCCGACCCGTTTGATACCGGGTTCCGACCCAGGTAGAGCTTGCCAGTGTGAAGGGGCTTTCGAGGAATGTGGCTGGGTGCCCTGCCCCTTCGTATTTTGTGTTTTATGTTGTATGTGTGTAGTGGTGCACAGAGTGTTATGTAGCGCAGGTGATTTAAAATGTATATTTGTATTTAAGCACAGGGATTGGTATATATTTAAATCTTGCAAGCTAGAACAATCCTCTGTTTCTTGTAATCGCGATGTAAATCTTAAATCTTGCAAGTGTGTTACAATCCTCCAGTAGAAATGTAGGAATTTGCTTTGCTCGGTAGTTGGGGTGGGTTTACGTATATTCAGAATGAATCAATGTGAGATACGAGTCATGAAGGAAGAACATTGCCCAACTGTACTGCACAGATTTTTGCAGGATTTGTTTTGTTTTTCACGGGGGGAAGGGGTTAAATCAACATGTATTGTGTAACCACTTCCAGTGTTTATCGCATATAACCGATTTAATTGTTTTTGAGTCGGGGGTGTTTTATCGGTTTTTAATGGTTAAAACCGAAAATCAGAAGCACAAATTATAATATACAAAGTGAGTCTGTTTATGTAAAAGTAAACAATTTGTGTTGAACTGTCGACTGTCAATTTTAGCTTTCCAAGTGTTAAGTGTTTTCATCCTCTCATCTAATGTATAGTCTGTTCCCATGCTATTTCAGCCTAATACAGCACTGAGTAAAAGCTGTGCATGCATGCAGTAGCACGTTTTACTGTATTGCACCCAACTGTTGTGTTGTGCAGCTTATTAGAAGATTTAAATCAGGTTTTAAGAGGATTTGCCTTTTCTTAATTTATCCTGGTATCTTTTCCCAAGAAATTGTGGGTCATGACATTTTGTGATTTTAAAAACAGAATTTCTTTGTGTCTTTCTAACCTAAAGGATTACTGTGTTTAAAATGAGTTTGTACATATTTAAGGTGGTCATAAGTTGAAAATATAGGACTTAAACTTGATATGCAGTTTCTGTCGATACAGTAAGATGGTGTGTATGCATAATTTATATCTCCCTACTGCTGGCAGGAGAATGCTTATTTTTGCACAGAATGACTTAAGTTCAAGCAAAAGGAAAATGTGTTTAATACAAGATTACCTCTATCACGGAAATGTCAACAAACTGGACGGGTGTCCTGCCTCCCTGTACGATAGCGCCTCCCAGAGGCATTATAATACAGATATAAGCAATCCCGTCTGATCCTGCCTCCTGTATGATAGTGCCACTGCCATGGCAAATTCTGATTCCCCCCCCCCCAAAAAAAAGTGTATTAACAAACGTTATTAATATGCGTCAAAACAACCAGCACTATTGGTGTGTCTCTGTGAGTTAAAATGCATTCAAATTAGGTTCAGGTTTTTCAATATAATATTACAAATAATAATAATACATAAACATACAGACACACATATCTATGGTTCAATTTTGAGACACTAATATATATATGTAAATATAAATAATCCGGGGCTGGCAATGGAACGTGAAACAAGCGATGTGATTGGTCGAGCAATGTTCCGGCTGTCCATATATTGGATAGATACGGACAGTTGGAGCATTGTCACATATTCTAAATCACTATTTTTCAATGGCAATGTCCACAGTATCAAAAATTCAGATTACTTTCTTTTGCATGTTCCATTAAAACGAATTATCTTAATTTAGAATGTAGTTCAAAGTTATAAGTGGGATACTTTATTGACATAAGGATAGTTAATAAAAAAAAAGAATATTTTTTTGCCCTAAATATGATTTATACATTGAATATATAGACTAAACAATATATAATGTAGAGTTCCTGGGGGGGTGGGGGAGGATTAGGATTGTGTAGTGTAAGAGTTGCAATGTGTGTTCGTGCAGGGGTTGCAATTAGGGGTGTAATAGGTTAAAAGGTTTAATGGTTAACTGATAAATAAATAAATTTATACCGTTTTAACGTATAATACAAATTGATAAAATGTGTCTGGCATTTTGTGTTTTAAAAGTAAATATCCAACAAAACATGTGCTCTTTACGCACTGCCTCTGAACTCTGCAACTCCTCTGCCTGTAACTTTTTTTAATTTGGCAACATATGATGTTGGGTTAGGCATGATTAGTCGACAAACTTTTTCTGTCAAACTAGTCTCAAGCTGTCGATTTCCGGTGATCGTACACGGAGCACAGCAGCAGGCATCAAAATAGAAAAGGGAGGAGTGTAAAGATGGAGTGGTCAAAACGAAGGTAGTGCTTTGTTTTGTACCTGAACCAGCTGCGCTAGCAGCTAAAAGACCATGTTGAACAGACAAGAATAGTGCCATGTCAACGCTTTTAGGTGAAGACTGTGTTCTAAAACCAGAAGATAATACGGTTGAAAATGAAGTGAAAAGCGATGGATTGGTGGAAGGCCAATGCGCATCTCTTTCCTCCACTGGAAAAAGTTATCTTTGCATTCCAGAATCCTCTGTGCCTGCAGAAAATCTTTTCCACTAACTATAAATCAGTTCCATACAAGACTGATACCAGAACACATCATGTCAATTTTTCTGGATAAAAAACACTTTTTTTTTTTTTTTTTTTTAAATATAGCTGATTTCACGTCAGAGGGACTTTGAAAAAGTACTGATTTAATCACAATTGGACTGTATTTTGTTTTCTGAGGGAACGTTTTGTCATCCAGCATGAAACATTACACGTTTCTTATGTAAATAGTTGCTGCAGACATTTCATGTTCATGTTATGTTTCATGCTGGATGACATTTGTGTCATCTTTGGTGAGTACAGTGGGCACAGTTTGTTAAAGTTGCAGTTTATCTGTGGTCATTCATAAGAATCTTGAAAAATGAATTGTTGAAGTTTATGGGATGGTAATGTGTATCTTTTTAATGGTGTTTAATTTTATTTGAAACCAGTGTCCCCTGTAGCATATCGAGATTAACTACGAAGGAGATACTAATATCTTAGAAAGGTGTACCGGTACACATTATCACTGGCTGTATTCACTGGCTCTATGGCTAACACTGGCTCTATTTATGTTTGGTAAACAAATGTCAATGCATGATGGTAGCAGGGCAGTAGAAAAACCTGCACATATAAAAAGAGGCAGGGCTAAGCCCTGCTGTTTAAATATATTGTTTATTTTAGAACAGGGTTGAAGTAACTTACAAAAAATGATGGTGATTAAGTAGATTCAAGAAAATGCACAGAGTCCTTTTCTTCAATCAGTTGCCAGGTTTATTGAAATATGCAGGGAGTCTGGTCCCAGGTACAGGACAAACAGAATACTCATCATTACAATGTTTGCATGACATTAAATACCCTTCTGTATAGATGGTCCACCTCCCCTTTCTCTGACACTTAACCAATGGTCAAGGTACAACACATTATTCGGTTAATTTAGTGTGTGTGTGTGTGTCTGTATGTATGTGTGTGTGTGTGTGTGTAGTCTAGTATGACAACCTCTGAACTCAGTGCATTCTTCACACTCCTGGAGAAAAAAGGTCCATAAATCTGCCCCTTTGATCCCAGTGGCATTATCTCTTTCGATCTCTCTGAGAACCTCTGGGTCCAATGCCAGTCCCTGGGAGCCTTTTAGCCCCTTTATGCTTTGCATTCCAAAGTCTTACAGCCTGACCCCTTCTGGTCCACAGCATTGTTATCTTTTTAGCTTGCAGTCAATGCTGGGCAAGAAACTTGTAGACACAATGTCTCTATCAATTGTAAGCAGTACATGCAATTTGAACCAAACAGTCTGCTATCTGCAATATTAGTCTCTTTTCAGAAAAAAACACCAGTATAGCTCTGCCAGTCCACATGCGTAGCAAACTGCTAATCAATTCTCAATCCATGTTTTCCAACAGGGGTACTCCCAGACTCTGTGTATTTAGTAATAATAAACAAATACACAATAATACAATTATTTCAAATGTGTGATGTATTATTTAAAACAGGATATTTTGTGTTTGATAAAAACACTCTGTTTGTTAGTGTTTGGTTTTAATGTGTTCTGGCAGAGATGGTGTTAGCAGCTTGTCTCTGCCAGTTAGCTTGTGTGAATGCATGGTCGGCAGTTTGTGATTATTGACTGCCGGCCATGCAAACAAAACCTTGTGCAGGAGGTGACCATCTCCCGAAGTGCTTAATTTGTTGCTAATAGGGAGGTGGTCACAAATATTAAAGCCTACAGCTCTCCCTGTTCAGGGTGGGTGTTCAAAGAGGAGGAACGTGTGTACGAGAGCAGAGGATTAAAAGAACTACTCCAAAAACGGAAATAAGGATCAGTGAAGGCAGTTGCCCAGCCCGGCCTTAGTCTGCTTTATTTTTGTGTTCAAGACTTTGTTTTTCTTTATTTGTTTATTTTGCTCTGTGAGCATTTTTTTTGTGTTAAACCTTTTTATTTACTTTTGTTTTGAAAATAAAAATCGCGCCACAGTGTGTGTTTTCAGTTCCTGTTTCTGGCCTGATGACACCATTCAGCCATCCCTAACACACATGGTGTACAGCGTGGGATTAAGCGCCTCCTGGACTCAGGCCAGAGCAGGTACTGTGGGTGAAAATATTTTTTTGTGAAAAAATGGGAAGGAATCAGAGGAAGCAACAGCAGCAATGGGAGGTACGGGAGAGGAGGTGGTCGTCACGGGGAGCAGTAGAGGACTGAAAGGGCCCCCTTTGTGCGTCATGTGCAGAGAGTTTGGGCATAACCCATGCTTCTGGAAGCCTATTTGGAGGGGACGGTGTCAGATGTACCTGAATGGTTTTGGCTGCTAGAGCAGAAGACCCCATCACCTCCAAAACCCAAGAGGCGGAAGCCCGACCATCTAGAGTCCAAGTAGGAGGAGCCCGGACTTCCTACACAGAGTGGGAGGAGCCCGGACGTCCTACACAGAGTGGGAGGAGCCTGAACGTAGTTTGGTAAGACACACCTGAGCTTGTTACCTATACACTGGCTAATGAAGCTTGTGGTAAAACCTGGAATGGGGGAAACCGCTATGCAACAAGCTCCTTATTTACCATCCCTGTATAAAAACAGACTAAATACTTTGTCAGCTTTTCAATATTTAATTATATTTAATGACTTTATACTATGTTTAATTATTCAGTGGCTACCTCTAATCGTATTGAGAGTGTATTTTCGTTTCTACTATTTGCTTACGGGTCTGACGCAACAAAGAATGTGCAAGAAATATACTCCTAACATGATAAAAAGTAGCCAACAAACACTTCTAAACATACAATAGAGCTTTGTGTCTAGCTTGTTCTGTTGCTCAGCTTCTGGAACATCACTTCCCACCACATTGTTTTACTTCATACAATTTAATAGAAATATTGAATCTCCTGTTCATTTCTAAATGTAGGTTTCATAACAATTAGCTCAAAACAATATCAATTAAATGATTTCTCTTCACACTGTAACAGTGACGTATGTTTTGTTGCTCCAATGCCACCCTCCCCAATCTGCAACACACAAGGCGTACAGAGAAAAAACAATCCCACGCAAATACACACTTTCAGTAAACCTCCAACTCAATGTTGATTCAAGCCTCCAAGGCCTCATTTTAGATAAGAATAGCTAATGCATCTTAAAGATGTGCTGATGAGGAAATGACCCACCCTTACACTGTAAATAGTTAGATGAAAAGCTAAACGAGTTTGGTTTCTTTACCAAAACTTCCCCTGAGGATCTTTGCAGCCTGTTCCAAAGAGAGGCCATAGACTAGGTAGGTAGATTGAATAGCTCACTTGACATTTAAGAGGGTACGCCCTCAAGATTGTGCTCTACATTCTCTGTGGATTAATAAGAACTGGGTTCGGTTTTGTGTATATTCCTTACTTAAATTCCATTGGTTAGGAAGGCTTGCATAAATAATGTGTTTTTGTTTTTCATCAATTGGGTTTCGGGCGTCAAAATCTAAAAATATTTTCGGCTGGATTTGTGAGACCTAAGACTAAAGCAAACATTTTACAATAAATGAAGAAATCGATAACCAAAATATTTGCAAGAACATAATTATATAGTAAATGGGTCACATACAGTATAGCCTTTGTCATATCACTTTCTATGTAGGTGCTTGTGACAGGGATGGCTGAGTGGTGACGTCAGGCCAGAAACAAGAACTGAAACACTCGGGTAGTGCTGGGGTAAAAATGCACACCGCAGTGCTATTTTTATTTTCAAAACAAAAGTAAAATAAATATTTTTAACAAAACCACTTGCTGACAGAGAAATAAAACAGTTAAACCAAAAACAAAATCTCGAACACAAAAGCGATACGTAAGTCAGGCTGGGCAGTTGGCTTCACTGGTCCTTATTTTTATATTTTAGTTTCATTTTGTTCTCCGTTCGATCTCTTGCTGTCGCTCCAGAACACTCCACATTCCACCCGAGTGCAGAAAGCTGCAGGCTTTTCTACTGGTGACCAATTTAGCAACAATTAATCAATTAATTTAAATTGGGAGATGGCCACCTTCTGCACAAGGTTTTTAAAATAATTAACAAAATGCATGGCTTATCGCCGTCATTTATATAATAAATAAATCATAATACAAAATAATACAAATTAGACACAAGGGGTCAATTGCAGCCTACCAGTGCCTTAGTCTACATCACAAACCACTAACCAAGATCATGCAGCAGTCTCTTGACACAGGGGTGGTACCGACAGACTGGAAAATTGCAAACGTAATACCGATCCACAAAAAGGGAAACAAAACTGAACCAGGTAACTACAGACCAGTAAGCCTGACTTCTATTATATGCAAACTTATGGAAACTATAATCAGATCCAAAATGGAAAATTACCTATATGGTAACAGGGTCCTGGGAGACAGTCAACATGGTTTTAAGAAAGGGAAATCGTGTCTAACTAACTTGCTTGATTTTTTTGAGGATGCAACATCGATAATGGATAATTGCAAAGCATATGACATGGTTTATTTAGATTTCCAGAAAGCTTTTGACAAAGTCCCGCACAAAAGATTAATTCTCAAACTGAACGCAGTTGGGATTCAAGGAAACACATGTACATGGATTAGGGAGTGGTTAACATGTAGAAAACAGAAAGTACTGATTAGAGGAAAAACCTCAGAATGGAGTGTGGTAACCAGCGGTGTACCACAGGGATCAGTATTAGGTCCTCTGCTATTCCTAATCTACATTAATGATTTAGATTCTGGTGTAGTAAGCAAACTTGTTAAATTTGCAGATGACACAAAAGTAGGAGGAGTGGCAAACACTGTTGTAGCAGCAAAGGTCATTCAAAATGATCTAGACAAGATTCAGAACTGGGCAGACACATGGCAAATGGCATTAATAGAGAAAACTGTAAGGTACTGCACGCAGGAAATAAAAATGTACATTATAAATATCATATGGGAGATACTGAAATTGGAGAAGGAATCTATGAAAAAGACCTAGGAGTTTTTGTTGACTCAGAAATGTCTTCATCTAGACAATGTGGGGAAGCTATAAAAAAGGCTAACAAGATGCTCGGATACATTGTGAAAAGTGTTGAATTTAAATCAAGGGAAGCAATGTTAAAACTGTACAATGCACTAGTAAGACCTCATCTTGAATATTGTGTGCAGTTCTGGTCACCTTGCTATAAAAAAGATATTGCTGCTGTAGAAAGAGTGCAAAGAAGAGTGACCAGAATTATTCCGGGCTTAAAAGGCATGTCATATGCAGACAGGCTAAAAGAATTGAATCTGTTCAGTCTTGAACAAAGAAGACTGCGTGGCGACCTAATTCAAGCATTCAAAATTCTAAGAGGTATTAACAGTGTCGACCCAAGGGACTTTTTCAGCCTGAAAAAAGAAACAAGGACCAGGGGTCACAAATGGAGATTAGACAAAGGGGCATTCAGAACAGAAAATAGGAGGCACTTTTTTACACAGAGAATTGTGAGGGTCTGGAATCAACTCCCCAGTAATGTTGTTGAAGCTGACACCCTGGGATCCTTCAAGAAGCTGCTTGATGAGATTCTGGGATCAATAAGCTACTAACAACCAAATGAGCAAGATGGGCCGAATGGCCTCCTCTCGTTTGTAAACTTTCTTATGTTCTTATGTTCTTAAGTTGACTAAAAAGCGGTCTAGCAAATCCTGCAGATCTATACTAAGTTAGTCCTGGTTGCAGCATACCAACAACAAGTGGTTTAGCTGGTCTGAACAAGTGGAACAAGTTAGCCAGGCAATGAGGACTAATCCATAATAAGCCTCTACAAGTACGGATGGAAATTCACAATTTAAGATGTAAAGACAAACTCAGACATCTTGTACATCGTCATTACGAACATTTGATTAAAAACATTGAAGATATTGAAAGCACCTGCAAAAAAGTCAGAAAAAAAACAAATAGTAATAATATATATATCTATATATATATATATATATATATATATATATATATATATATATATATATATATATATATATATATATATATATATGGATAAAAGGGTTTTTATTAGGCTACGTTAGGCGTGATTTGGGCAAACACATTTAAAATACACATTCATAATCTATATATATAGGTCTAATTGTACTTGTCTTTTAGTGCACATTCCACACTTGCAGAACATACTTGCATTTTTAACTTGCCGCTGTTGTGGAATATTCTGTATCCCATAAAGTTCTGCATCCCCCTGCTTATTGTACTATATACAATCAAGTGGTTTTTGATTAATAAAAAAACACTGTACCGTAGTAATGCAAATAGAGACTAACCCTCACCCTTAACCTAACCTTAACATTAGAAAAAAGTGTTCACTTCGGGATTCCAACGAAACAAACCGCGGCAAAAGTGCGGAAGACGAATCACCAAACCACCTGATTGCAGATAGTACAATAAGCAGCGGATGCAGAATTTTATGGAATGCAGAGTATTACACAGCAGCGGTATCCTATTGCTGCGTTGACACTGAACGTTAAGTTCTAAATTTGTTGTTTATATAATAGTAATTATACATGTGACGTTTCAGTCAGTCAAATTGAATTCATGAAACGTGCATTTGTTTAGTATTATTTAAATATAGGAATATTTTATTGTGTGGCAATTTATTACAGTTTTTGCAAGATTTTTATGAATAAAACAAAACCAGTGTCTTCAGAATATTTTGTTTCTCAAACGTGTTAAATAAGGAGAAAGGTGCCACATATTTAAATTATAGGCTACATTCTCAGTCTACCTAGAAAATTTATAATTGCTTAATCTTGTGTATCAGTGATACAAGGTAATGATACAACATACACAGTGCAATTGTCAGTTTTATATAATAATTAAAAATATTGCATATAGTTCTGTATTCTGTTATATTGTAGTGATGCCTTTCACGTGACCCACTGGCTTATGCGGGTCTACAGCGAAATGCTTCAAAAGTCTTCACTTTGCATTTTAATAATTTTCAGATGTCATTTCAGAGAATAATGTTCTGTGTAAATGTAGGACGAGCAAGCATATTCTTAGTATATACTTCATAGTACTAAGTTAGTCCACCTGAACAGGATCATGTCATGGAGGATAATTATTATTTTTGGGTCTGTAAGCCCGGATTGTACCCATCAATACCATTGCTGGTAAAGGGGTGAATTATTTTTGTTATTTATTATTAATATACACGGACTGTTTTTAGGAGAAATACTGTGTGGACATTACTTTCATTCACTGCACCACTTACACCTGACGACATAATCCTATTGTCAAACACTGCTATAGCTATGCAATAGTGCTGCTTCTATCGGTTTCTCATTTTTGACCTTGAGCAATTCTGATGAAGTGTCACTTTAGAAAATGTGGCTCGGTTCACTGCTTGTCAGCGCCATATTTAGATGTTTTTCATTTATTTGTTTTGTCACTTATTCAGAGTTAAAATTTACCAATGCTGTTGAACGTTGACTTGTATTTTGTCTGTTTTTTTTTGTGTGAGTGTTTTTTTTTTTTTTTAGTTATAGTGCAACTGGTTTGAATGAATAAATAACTGAAAATGTGTTACTCCATCAACCCTTCATGGAGCTCCCATTCCTTACTTGCCTTAATTTGTCACGTCGCAGGATTAGGCAAAAAAGGGCTTAAAAAAAAAAAAAAAAGAGTTCTCTTAAATTTGCCCTCGTATTAGAAACCAAAACTGTATCAGCAAGGAATGCAATTGTGTGTGCTGCGTATTGGACTACAAATTTTACTTGGTTATACAGTATAGAACATAGCATATTAAACATCTGTGAAGTTAGACTGGCTATTGGATGTTTCACTCCAGTACTCATCTGCTTGTGCAAACAAACAGTCCTGCCTGTGCCAGCCACTACAAGAAGAGTACAGCACAGAAGCAGTATAATATTAACTAGGGGGTGTCTGTTCCTGTATCTGCCAAGCCTGTGCAAGCGATACTGTGGAGAATTCCGTGGGACTGTAATGTACAGCTTCTACCCTTTCATAGGTGACATGCTGCTGTTGTTGTCTGAGCAACCATTAACAGCACAGTATCATATTTTCCTGCCTTTTGTTCCATGCTGAATCTTTCAATCAGCTGTAGCAGGATTTACATGCAACAAAAACAGAAGGGATTTCTTTTCTGGCAGGAAGAAGAAGCATGCGCACTGGGATCTGATCGTATAGGTCAGACCTTGAAAAGGCAACAGCATCCTTCTCAGTAAGGCAATGCAGGATTAGGAATTTTCCTCTGGGCTGGTGAATATTGCAAGGCCCCTTGCTTGCTTTGCATACTTGCCAACTGGATGTCAGTGCTAGTCAGCTGTTCTCCCTGTTTAACCAAGGGGGATTTGTTTGAAGTGCACACATGAACAGGCAGCTCGGGAGCTAGCTAGGTTCGCAAGAACTGGAAGATAAGCGCTTTGGAAAACAAAATCAGCAGCAGAATGCCGGTCTCTGCTACTGCTGTCGGACAGGAAAGGTTTAAGAAGACAGGTACGAGGCCAACTCTACCTGGTTTATTTACTATTAATGAAGAGGATGAGCAGCAAAGGAATGGAAATGCCAGAAAGCAGAAAGGTAGGAGAGAATATTCTGCTTCAGTTAAAAGGACTGATGTGAATAATAGATGCTTTTCCAGCTATTCCTCTACATAAAGTACAAATGGAGTTGTCATTAATTACTCCCTCCACTGTAGTAATATTTTTTTTCTGTGTGCCTGTAATGCAGTAAGAGAATGTAGCTTTCAGTTAATTCCAGGCTGTTACTATATTATTTTTGATACTATTGAGTTTTGAAATGATTATAAAAATGCTGAAAAGCTCTTAGAAAAAAATATTATTTGCATACTTTTGAGAAAAGGGATTATATTATAATATTAGACATATCAAATGGAACAAATTGAATTTACCACAGTTTGTTTATTTATTTATTTATGTATGTATTTTATTTATTTTCTATGAAAATATTTACGTCCTTAGCCTAAAACTAGTTGCAAAATTGCTGTGGAATTTTTGAAATTCAAGGACTGGAAACTAATCTCTTTTAATGTCTTCTTTGAAAATGCTTTCATTTAAATGCACGTTACTGACATGACAGACTGCACTTTTTACATGTTTAATGTAATTACCACACATACATGTGTATCTCAAATGGGGCAAACATAATAATATGTATTAAGTAGAGAATAATTAGATTTTGGAATTTGCATTTTGTAAGGATGTTAATGTAGCATAAATATATCCTGAAGTGTCAAACAAAGCAATATTAAGGTAGAATGGAAAGGTACAGTATCTAAGTAAATGCAATTTATATTTTGATCATTTATAACTACTAAAAGAAAATCTTATTTTATTTAAGCAAATGTGTTTCTATATTGCATTTCATATGCAATGAATACACACCGATTATAAAATGCATACAGGTCAGAGGAGTAGTTTTAATTCCTCCTTAACTATATATACCTGTCATGGGAAGTTGATTTTGGCTGAGATGGGCTGGGTCCCAGTGTTTGTGCTCAACAAATTGATTATTTTAAACCACATGCTACTGGGGTGTGTTTTATTTTGCATGCTGACAGGCAAACACCTTTTACATGGCTTTCCTGTTTCAAGATGCATTGCTTACCTGGCAGCATTAGATTTAAATAGGATTGCATTAGGTCCTTGATCACAGATTGCTGCTGATCCCACCCGCCCTACAGTACCTTGTTGCTGTGTGTCCTTTAGTTGACCGGCATTGAAGGCCCTTATTCCCCTCAGCTGCGGTAACCTTTGGTGACAGCACTGCCTGCCTTGTGGTTTTCATGTTTCATAATAGGAGCTTTGATCGAAGAGCCCAGTACTGTCGTGTTTCCATCATCACACATAGACAAACACTAGAACAGTGGTACTCACTTGTGGCTCATGCAGTGTATTCCAAAACTGGACCTTGTTCCAGTCAGTTCCTTAATTGCGTAACTAAACACCTAGGTTCAGTCGAACAAATAAAGGCCTCATTGTATTGTAACTAGACACTGCTGCTCATTGCAATAAATAAAGACATGGTTGGAACAAGATCCTGGACTGGATTGAGAGGCCCAGATGAGTAACTGGTTTTGAAGGTCCCGTTCCAAAATAGTACTGTAAAGTTGTCACGATTTCTCAGGAAACTCCCAAGGAATACAACATTGATGCTTAGTAGCCTATGATATTACTTACTGTAGTTCTGAAACAAGTGGTTCCCTATGAGGCCAAATTATTGGCTGATTTAGCTATCACGTAACTATACCACCTGTACATGGGTTTACAACCACATTTCTTAAAAGCATTTATTTTAAGATAGAATTTTAAACTGTATTATGATGTACTAGCACTGCAGTATGTTGTATTTGTTGTTTAAAAGCGGCATTGGATTATTAAAGAAGGCAACTATGATGTGTTCAGTTCATAACAGTTTTCATGTAGTTACCTGTACAGTACACCCTCGCTATAATGAACCTGTTGGGGTCCAAGTCTTTTGTTCATTATATCGAGGGGTTCGTTATAGCGAAATGACAATCAAAATGAATGACAAGCTGTTGAAGTAAGTTAATGAGATGATATTGTGAATAAAAGTAGAATTACATGTACCTGTTCGTTAAATAATTAAAACCCACTACAGAAAGTAAAAATTTCAAATTGAAGCTGAACTTTTATTCAAATCAGTCTGACATTAATTGTTTCAAAGTGCACCAAATCTTAATCCAATATGCTAGAATCCCAAACTGAGCTTTTATTCCAAATCAACCCGACATGAAAAGTTAATCAGATCATCAAGTTTTTTTTCGTAGTTTTTTTTTTTCTTTAATCAGTTTTGCTTACAGAGAGCTTTTTGACAACCTATATTCACGAGAGAGATGCCTGCGTTACTTTCTTTTTTTTTTTCAGAATGATAGTTTCCAGCTTTGTGCGCTTCTTAAGACAAAAGCGTTGACTTCACTGCAGAGTTGGCATCTTGTGCGTACAGACTGGGCTGTTGACAGTGTGTGCTTGTCTTCTTTTTTTTTGGTTGTTTTTAATTTGGGGTCCAGAGGACAGGTTTGTTATAGCCAAAAGTTTATCATAATGAAGGGCGTTATAGTGAGGGTGTACTGTGTAAGTGAGTATGCAAAACATTCAATTTTAGAACACGTTTTTTAATTGCACAAGGTTTACTTTACTTCTATACTTACTAAAGTAAAACATGTGTTTAATGTGATGACCTATTAGAAGGTACAATTACAGCAACCTACAAAGGCTGTCTTCAAAATGCAACAACTCGCTTAGTGGAACGTTATGTAAACCAAGGAAGTTTGGCTGTATAACGTCTCTGCAATTGTTTTCATGTCATTTACACTGGTGCTGTTAGTGAGGCAGTGTGGTCCAGTGGTTAAACCAGGGCTTAACTGGAAGGTCACTGGTTCAAATCCCACCTGACTCACTGTGTGACCCTGAGCAAGTCACTTAACCTCCTTGTGCTCCGTCCTGCGGATGAGATGTTAAATTAATGTCCTATTGTAAGTGACTCCCTGTGTAAAGTGTTTTGTGACGGTGGTCCACTATGAAAGGTGCTATATAAAAAAAGATTATTACTATTATTAAGGAATAAAGCTTCGGGTAAAGCTCAGTGGCATCATTTTGCTTACAGGTATGGACAGATATCTACATTGTAATTCTATTTACTAATTCTACAGGATGTCAGAGGCAAGGTTTTTGTCTACTTCATTATTAGCAGCCCCATAGGGCTGAGCCAGGGTTAAATAAAATGAACACTTTGTATGAGAATGCTTGACTGTATAAACATATGATGCAGAGAACAAAGTATCACTGAGGGAAACATGGGAAGAAGCAGCTCATTATGAAATGACCAGGGGCTTGTGTCTTGGACTGCTTCAGTTTATCTCTCCTATAATTGGGGGGATAAAAACAAATCTGGGAACATTTCTTTAAAAATGTTGCACACTTTGCTTTAAAAGAATGGGACTGGACTGTTACATCCTACAAAGAAGAGAAATCTATCTTCCTTTCAGGATTCTAATAAAGTGATCTGTAAATCATGGCCAAATCTTTCTAGTCACAGCTTACCCTAGCAATCTGCTACAGGCAGTACAATAAATCTCTGACCGTCTGAGGGCACAGATACATGTTGAGTGTGCTGTTGGTACCACACCCAGGTATTTTTCTATTATGAAGGTTTATTGTTAAAGGTGAAAATTGCAAGAGCCATCAAGGTGAAATTAACCATACTTATCTGCCTTAACATAAAGGAGCCTTGGAGTTTAAAACAATTTACAAATGCAGAAGCATCTTAAGTTGAAGACCATTTTAAAGGGCACTGTTTAAGATGTGCATAATACAGGCAATTGTCTTGGGGTTTAGAATGATGGTATAGTAACAGTAGAAAAGAAAGCCCAAGGCCATTTATCATATGCAGACGTATCTTTATGAAAAGGCTCTGCTAATCCAGTATTGTACATGCTGTATACAGTAGTAATTGCATTAATATTAGTATGTCCTAGTGTTGGGTTTTGCCATTACAATCAAGAAAAGTAAAGTTACAGGGCAGACTGTGAGAATGCTGTTTCTATTTCTGTTTGCTGTGGGGGAGTGTCACCTTCACATAGCTTGTTTCTGGCTGGAAGTTGACAGATAACAGGTTAAACTGGAACGTATCAGTGTTCATGTGACTTGATATAAACACAACCGTGTAACTTGGCTGACTTGCTAATTTGCATTGGTGATGGAGCCACGTTGGCATGTTGGGTTACTGTATTTGTGTTGTGAAAAGCCGAAAGTGGTAATGTGAAAATGCATATAGGCATTGCAAAGTCCAGGTCAATACTTTTTGAAGTATTCTAATGTAGGCGTCCCATAGTCCTACAAGACATTTTAAGTGCATTTTTTATTTTTTAAGTCACACAGAGGTTGCAAACCTGACAAATACTTTGTTTTAGGAAAATTCATTTAATATGTCCACTAAGCTATTAAAAGTGCTGTTCTATGCTGAGATATTCCATTGTCAGCTAGAAAGTTAAAATGAGATTCACTAATAAGTAGCAGTGGACTGAGCTTTTATAATTGCAATGTCTAAGAAGCCTACGGTTATTTACTAATGACTATTTGAAGATAAATAAGGAGTCTTTCTTCCCAGAATGAATACAACAATATGTTTTTTTAAGTTTTTATTATTACGAATCTAGTGTAGTTCTGATTACACATGTGTAAGCTTATAAACTAAGAGCAGACATGAATGGTTAGTGGCATTTTAAGATCTCAAGTTGTCCTGGGAGTATGGCAGTGGCAAAGGATAATGGCTAAACACATTGCTAAACACCTTGGCCTCAGTGCCCTATAACTCGTTTACACTAGCCATTTTTAAGCCAAATCTGAGGCAGCTTAGGTCTTTATTTTTTATTTTTGTAGCATAAATGTAGCTGCCTCAGGTCCATACATCCTTAAAAGTGGCCTGGCCCACAGGGAGCTCTGTGATGGCTTTGGTCTGTTTTTTGTTCAACTGTGAACGTAAAGGTTACTGAGACGACTGATGTCATGTACACTCGTGGCTGGCTAACGTCCCCATTGTTGGTGTCAAACAGCACAGACAAGAGCAACAGGAAGTTGGGATTGTTACTGGATGTGACAGACAAAGAATGAATCTTGGTTGTAAATCTCCCTCCCGACCTGTGAGGATGACCTGTGTAAAGGGAATAGTGTGCCCATGACTGGATGGCCTGACAATTCATTCCAGGGGAAGGTGGAAGTCGGCCTTACAGAAAGGGGGTAGAGCTTTGGTACACCAAGTCATCACCCCAGAAGGGAAGTGATGTGGCAACCGTGGATTAGAAGAGAAACGGCTGCACTCGCTAACCAAGGGGGCGTGACTGACGGTACAAAACGGGACGCGAGTACCATGAGTGTTTTGTTTGTTTGTCATGTGTAATTATACTTGTTTGTTCTTGTTAGACGGCAGTTGCAAGGCAACTTTTAATTGGATAATGCATTAGACATGCTATTTTCTTTAAATTAATTGGTCCTCTTTTGATCTGATTGGCCAAATTAGTAAACATAATAATTACAATTACAACATGTGCTAAAGTCAAATTAGAACATGTATTAAATATTTGAAATGCGTACTAATTAACATGTTTTTGACCCGGATGGTCATCCATACAGTTCAGGGTCTATGCGCATGCATACTGGACCAGAGTCGGCTCAGGTCTGCTCAAGTGTAAGTGGGTGGCTCAGATAAGAGTCTTTTAATCAGACGGACTCTGAGACAGTTCAGGTCCGAGTTGTAAGTGTAAATGCAGTATTAGGAGATTTGGAAGTTGAAAGTCGGTGCTACGTTCCAGACAGTAGATAACTACCCTAATTTGCTCTGTGCATACCCAAAGGTGGTAAGGTGAGTTTCTGGCTATGTGGGAGAGAATAGAAAACCAAACCTGTTGTAGAATCTATGGACTGTGTGCAGGGATTACTATTGCAGTTTACAGCAACTCCAACAAACTGAAGTAAGAAAATCTCTTAAACTAACCCTGATCCTGTGATTTCACTCTCCCGATATACACACCAGCACTCTTCACCGCAGATTCACTGGTTAGCTGTCTTACTGTGCTGTTGTTTATCCTGGTTCAGGCTGGGCATTTCCTTCGCTGAACCTTGCCTTTGTTTTGCTTCCTCCCCAGGTTGCTTCTCTCTCTCACACTCACTCAACCCGTCCTTCACCATTCCGGCTGAACAGGGAAGAGGCAGCCAGGCAAAGCACGTCCCAGTATAGCACATGCCTCTGTGTTATGCTCCCTAGCCAATCATGATCTCCCGATTTAGCTCTGCCCCAGTTCTTCCTGTTTACTCCACTCCATTGGTTACTTGTATCCTATTGAATAAAACAATTATATTCTGCGATTTTCCATGGGCCGGGTGATATCTCTCCGGGGGCCGTATCCGACTTGCGGATCGTACATGTTTGATATCCCCTTAAAGTATTGTATACATTCCTAATCATGCATGTTTAGTTTACCCTCATTTTTATGTTATAAGGTGGGAGGATGACTACCACCCCCATATTTTTTTTCAAAATGTTCCTGTTTTACTGCCATGCAGAGAATATTCTTATTCTGTTTAGCTAACTCTGTTTTGTTAACCTTTGCTCATTTTCACTTCACTTACTTCAAATACTGTCAGACCCTTTTCTTGATAATTTCAGTCTGTCACAGTATTTCCCAGATTTCAGCTGCATTGACAAATGCTTTTTAATATGTTTTACCGGGTACTGTTGTACATACATGCATACAGTACATAGAGTATACTATCCAAAAAGACATTTTATTAATATTTTATCAGCTAAATGAATCCCGGCTACGTCTAATTATTCCAGTGGCATGCAGCCCCTCAATTACACCTTTGTTTATAAACCACCATGTCATCAAATGTAATTTGACCAGTAGTGTCTTTAGTTGGATACAAACTTGTCAGGGACAGAACAGAAAGGACATTGGGTTTCACTGGAGTGGTCGATGAATTGCATTTTGACTGCAGCATAAGTGTGCTTCATGAGTCAGCAGGATGTATGGTATTCTATTACTGCTATTCCAGCATGATCAGTTTAACCCCTAAATCTTTCCCTGTCCTCGTGTAGTGTAATAGATACAGATGCAGTGTGTTTTGTGTTCCCACTGTGGTAAATGAAACAAGCTTGTTCTACAGTCATATTTTCTTTTGCAGTACCTGATTGCTTGGGGCAAGTATTTCCAGATGACAGTGATGTCATCTGATGGATTGACAGCTAATGACTGCTTTGTGAAATGTTAACTAGTATTTGATTTAAAATAAATAAAAAATATATTACAAGCAATAATTCTTCTGAATTTAATATATAAAATATAGTTTAAATGTTTAAGCAAACAGTGTATGCCTGATAAGAGCTTGATTTACAGCAGCTAACATCCCATGCACTGCCTGGATCACGCATTACCTCTTTTTTTTTTGTAAAAAAAATATATATATAGATAATATATATATATATATATTAATATAATATATATATATATCTATATATAAACAGCGCTGCTTGATTTATTGTTGACTTACTGTTTTATATGGTAATATATTTACCTAATTGTGTCCTGGTAAATTTCATTTAATCTTGCTCTAATCTGGATTTTTTTTTAAAAAAAGGAAATTAACTGAGGTTTCAGATTAGGTGATGACAGCTATTGTTTCTTTCACCGGATTTTCTTGATTCGGACAAAGATATCTTCCAGAAAACGCTATCAAGGTACAGTAGTTTTACAGCAAAATATCATCCGATGGTATCTTTTCTAGTTTTGCCTTCTGTGTCCTGTAAACCAAATGTACATGTTCCCGATATAAAAGTGTGAAAATAATATTAAAATAGTCCGAGCACTACAACAAATAACTAGAGTAATCCAAAATGTTTTGTTACTGTATGAGAGAGAGAGAGAGATAGAGCATGGTACTTGAGAGGGAATCTACAAGAACAAGGGGGAGATTTTTTATGTTTTTTGCTGCTTTACTTCTTTACATGGATGTTTTGTGGAATATTAATTCTCGTCAAGAACTGTTGTGATTATTAAAGAACACTACAGCCTGACCATGTCTTCCCAGCGACCTGGGAAACACTACTCTATACTTCTCTACTAGACAAACTTGGGAGTGATGGTTGCAATGTGCTTGCCCTTTATGATCGTTGTCGACTTAAGCTTGTCATAGGATTTGCCAATATGACTGCCCTAATTGGAATGACCTTGGCAGCTTTACAGCCATGACTTTTCAGTTCCATTTGGCTTCACAAAACTGCTTC
This sequence comes from Polyodon spathula, assembly GCF_017654505.1. NCBI lineage: Eukaryota > Metazoa > Chordata > Actinopteri > Acipenseriformes > Polyodontidae > Polyodon > Polyodon spathula. The sequence goes on along the minus strand of NC_054538.1, from coordinate 33,651,914 downwards.
AAAGGATGTTTTTTTCTTTGATTTGCATGATTTAGTCAACTGGAAAAGCCTTTATAAATGATTGTTTGTTTCATCTTTTTTTTTTTTTTTTTTTTTTTGTTAAAAATGTATGCCTGGGTGTCAGAAAGGTAAAATTAATGAGTTTGTTTTACGGTATAAGAACTGGATGAAATGTACCTTTTATTTTTTTTTTGTGTTTGTTTAAAACCCCTGTTCCACACGGTGATTTAAAAAAAAAAAAAAGAAAAAAACTTATAGAACAATATATTAACATTACATTCATCTCCATGTTTTTTTTTTCTTTTTTCTTCTTCACTCTTTTCTTGCTAAAGCTCACCCGGCTGCAGGCATGTCGATTCATCCTGACAGAACTTTGGTCCGTGCAGCTAGGTGATGATGTCCACTGGCTTTGCAAGGGAACACCCTGTGCGATGGAAAATAGCATCAGAGGAGGGAACAATTGGGTTTGATAACTAGATATTCAAAGAATGTTTCGCGCACCAGCCTGAATAAACGGACAAAAATATCTCTAAAATATACTGAGTGAGAAGTAACTATTTGTAACTGATTGTAACTAGTTACAGCTTTGTTCAAGTAACATGTAACTGTAATGGATTACTTTCTAAAAGTAGCTTCCCTAGCACAGATGCCAACTACATTTGTCATATGTTTATGCCTTGTCTGTCTTTGCCAGCTGTCAAAATGAGAACACAGTTGAAAACAAATGTTCCGATGTTTACCCTATTTCTTCTTCAATTTAAATTAGCATTTATTTAGAAAATGTATTTTTATTTATTTATGTGTTTATTTATTGGGAGACATCATACATTTAAACAAAATTATTTGTGTTAGGACTACCCATAATCGCAACAGGTTCCATGGTTCTTATTCAAAAGGTGGGCATAATTATTTGGTTAAATGAAATAAGTATGGTTAGAGTATTCTTAGGACTATGATGTTGTTCCACTGACACCAGTATGTCACGTCCATTGGAAGTGCTTTTCTAATCGCTTCGTATAGAAATTTCCTTTACAAATTTGATTTTTCTTTTGGAATTTTTATTTATTTTTTTAATACAAACAGAAGAAATAAAATTGCTTGTCCTTTTTTTATTTTTTTTTGTGTCCCCTTTTGTTGACTGTCATATGTTGTCCATTTGTAGTTTAAGCTTTGGAATATAGGCCATCTCTAGTAACAAGAAGCTACAGTATCAAGTGAAAGTAGGAGTACTGTCGGAGAAACCCTTGGAACAAATAAGAATTGAGGAAGCAAGTAAGAGATCTCATCTACTGTACAATGTGATGTGGTGTTGGTTTCCCATCTTAGACAAATTCATTCTTTGTGTTCTGCTTGAATAGAAGGGCTTGTATTTGTGAGTAAACTGTTGCTACCAGCTAAAGTTTGCAGTCTGTTCCTTCAGTGATCATAATTTTTTGTTTATTCTGTAGCTAATGTCTGTTTTTTTTCCTTGGAATATTTTCAATTGAAATCTTTAATTGTCAGTATACTATTGCTTTTTAAAACGGGGGAAAAAAAAAAAAAAAAATCCTGCTCTTGATTAATCTGTATTAAGACTTTTATTGAAGTACTTAAAATACCGGAGGTTAACAGGCTGGAGTGTATTGTGCTTAAATTTAAGGGGCCTAGATGTCAAAGGTGAGTGGAGACCAAAGAACTGAACTTCGATAACTGAATGCTGGTAAATGGTTAAACCATATTATGTCCAGGGGAACAAATACACATTTAGATGTGTATCTATTATTGTCTTCAGATGCTTTGAGTAACATTAAAAAGCCAACATTTTTATAATAAACAACTGTATTTCTACACAGTATTATAATTCTTGTTGTTCAGTGGGCATATGGCGTCCGGGATATAGTGGAGTGGTCTACATTAATGATTTAGATTCTGGTATAGTAAGCAAACTTGTTAAATTTGCAGACGACACAAAAGTAGGAGGAGTGGCAAACACTGTTGTAGCAGCAAAGGTCATTCAAAATGATCTAGACAAGATTCAGAACTGGGCAGACACATGGCAAATGGCATTTAATAGAGAAAACTGTAAGGTACTGCCTGCAGGAAATAAAAATGTACATTATAAATATCATATGGGAGATACTGAAATTGGAGAAGGAATCTATGAAAAAGACCTAGGAGTTTTTGTTGACTCAGAAATGTCTTCATCTAGACAATGTGGGGAAGCTATAAAAAAGGCTAACAAGATGCTCGGATACATTGTGAAAAGTGTTGAATTTAAATCAAGGGAAGCAATGTTAAAACTGTACAATGCACTAGTAAGACCTCATCTTGAATATTGTGTGCAGTTCTGGTCACCTTGCTATAAAAAAGATATTGCTGCTGTAGAAAGAGTGCAAAGAAGAGTGACCAGAATTATTCCGGGCTTAAAAGGCATGTCATATGCAGACAGGCTAAAAGAATTGAATCTGTTCAGTCTTGAACAAAGAAGACTACGTGGCGACCTAATTCAAGCATTCAAAATTCTAAAAGGTTTTGACAGTGTCGACCCAAGGGACTTTTTCAGCCTGAAAAAAGAAACAAGGACCAGGGGTCACAAATGGAGTTTAGAAAAAGGGGCATTCAGAACAGAAAATAGGAGACACTTTTTTACACAGAGAATTGTGAGGGTCTGGAATCAACTCCCCAGTAATGTTGTTGAAGCTGACACCCTGGGATCCTTCAAGAAGCTGCTTGATGAGATTTTGGGATCAATAAGCTACTAACAACCAAACGAGCAAGATGGGCCGAATGGCCTCCTCTCGTTTGTAAACTTTCTTATGTTCTTATGTTCTTATGTTTATCTAAATTTGGAGAAACTTGATTAGGACTTTCTTTAGCACAAGTCAATAAAAGTATCAAACAGTTATTCCTCCAGGTAATCTGTAACTTTGTCTAAATTTTGAAAACAAAAACGTGCATATTATTGCTATAATACTATAAAGTTAATTCCAACTTTTTGGTTAAATTGATTGATAATAAAAACCTAGGTGGAACGCCTTTTTAATTTACAGTAGATAGCAAACTTTTTTTTTTGAATGGCCGTCCAGACTATTTTGTGAGAAAATGAAATTATGTTTTTTGCTCTGTTAACTTTGGCTCCTTGTTTTAACCTCATCTAAGAATTAGAACTGCATAACAAAAAAGCAGTTCAGGCCACATTTCCATATCCCTGCATTACTTCAAGATATTCTGACTTGTGTTCCTTGTTTAATGTGGTGACAGCTACAATTTATTTGATCTCATAAGTTAGTAATAATAGTCTGTATTTATGGAAGTAAAGCAGGCAAAATAATAAAAAAATATTACTAGAGAGTATTCACTTCTACAAATTGCAAATTCTGATGCATTTAATAGGGACACAAAGCTTGGAATACTGTAGGTTCTTCTGATGAAATGATAATGTTCACACAGTGTCAGTGAAAGAACAGAGAGGATGTTCTCCCAAACCAGCTTGAAATCTACTTAATCAGAAATAGCTACATATCTTTTTTGGCCCGGTTTAAAGTGAGATCAAGTCATATTCTAAATTGTAGTGTAGCATACTGGTATTTTTACTTCACTTTGTAATGATTAAATCACTTTTCTTTCCCTCTTCAAATCCATTTTTTTAAGCATTGTGTTGTAACAGAACAGTTTTATAATAACTGGGTATACATTTGTTTATTCATTCACTTGCTTTACTGTTCGTTATATAAACGCAATCACAGTTGTTGCAATATACAAAAAACGTGTGCTTTTTAATATAAATAGCAATCAGATACCCCCTCCAGCTCCTTTAATCCTCGAAACATTAAAACAGTACTACAGTAAAGAATTATTGGCAACATGTTGGTCTAACAGAAGCAATGTTACTAAACCAGTAACCAAAACACTGACATTTACAACAGTTGCATTGCTAAATAAATGTACCTCTCATCCACATTGTTTATATTGTTTAATAGGCTGGAGCAATATGGAAGCGACAAGCAACATTCGGCAGCGCTAACACCCTCACTCTGTAGTAAACAACACCTACGTAGTTTCCTTTTGGTCTGGTGTTTACTGCACCACTCAGACTCCCATGTCTTTGTCCAGCATATGTAACAAAAAATTTAAAAAAGCACACAATGCAGTTGTCACAGGACGTGGTAACAGTAAACAGGGCATACTGATAAATGTTGAGTTTTCAGTACATTGTTATTGCTGCACAGCATACATAATGATGTTGCTTTTGATGTTGCAAGCCTAATTCATTTCAAAATCTATTGCCAAGACCTTCTGTACCTCTAGTTAATTGTCTAATTTTTCAATTTCTATTATTGCATTGGAAGTTGGAGTAGGACTAATAGGTATTCTTTCTCTTCATTTTGTGTACAGTTTTGTATTAATTTAATGTATTGGTCTAAATCAACTTTAAAATTTGTTTTGTATTCATTGTGTGCAATTGAATTGTTGTGTTACAACTAACTGCCATTTTTTTGACTTCTGTCTTCTTCAGTTGTTTCACATAGTAAAGATCTGTAAGAAAACAGTGGGTGTGAAGTTTTACGTTTCATCACCCCCTGTGAGTACTCAGAATGACCTTCATGCCATGTAAAAGGCACTACTCTTGTGCATACTGTGAATGTACTGCCTTGCTTTCTGGCTAACTGTGGACAGTCTTACCGGGTGAGAGCAAGCAAACAGGATGAGATGTATTCATATGACATTGCTCCTCTATGAAACGTTAGCATGGAAGCCAGACTGCAAAAGGAATGTCAGTGTCAAAGAAAAATGACCTCACATAATGCTTGGGGGGGGGTTGAATATGGAGGATATATTGTAGTGACTTTGTTTTGTGAGTAATAATGGGCTTGCTGTCCAGACATTGAATTTTCTGCATAAGAGAACTATTCGTTTTTATAGGAAAGTTGTCTGGGATTATTTCAGACATTATCAATGTTCATAGGAAAGTGACAGGTGCTTAATATTTACAGTACAGTGCTTGACAAGCTGAGGGCTATCTTATCTGATGAGTGCACTGAATGTGACCAGCATCATTTAACTGGGTTATAAAGGAACCCTTTTATGTAAGATAAAATCAGGAGGTTGTTAAATGAAGCGACTCTTGTTTATTATTCCTTACTAAATGGTCTAGAAATAGTTTCTCGATTTGCTTTCAGTAACGTGTACAGAAAATGTTTGTCCTTAAGTATAACACTGAATTAAATGATAATACATTTGTTGTTTTGTTCTTAAATAAAACACAAGATTTTTAAACACATTATTCTTCATGGGGAATTTGGCAGTTACAAACAGTTGCTTTGAAAAATATTATGTTAGTTTCACAGTTACTTTTAATAATAATAATTAAAAAAAAAAAAATGGAATTGAATTCTCTGATTTGTAGTACTGTTCACTACAGTTGTTTCTAACACATACTCTGTCCAGACTGTAAATACTGTTATATTTTTTATGAAAAATGTTGTACATACTGTAGCAGACCTCTTGAGATTCACACCCCTGGGTAAATGATGTACTAGTGTTTTATTTGCTTTGATGTTACTGTAATCATTCTTATTACTGCTTTATATTTGTCACACTGAGATAGATTGTTGCCATAGAAATGGGAAATCCTGGCAGGCCTGGTGCTACAAATTATGGACAGCTTGTCAACTTGATTTACAAAGACTGCTGACCAATACTCTATAAACTCAATAAACTTAAACAAAACGTGCTAAGAATCTAAATTGTGCTTTCTTTTTTTCTTTTTTTACTGTGAAAGTTGCAAAGCCTGACAATACCAGAGTCCCTCAAAGGAAATGTTTGTCCAGTGTAGACATATTCAAAGGAAAGCTCCACCTTTGGTATTTTCAAGTGCAAACTTTGTAAAAAGGGAAGTTTATAGTGAGAATACATTTAAGGTATATGTATTATTGTATTTTCTCTAATCGCCTGATTTTTCTTTATCTTTTTTTTATTCAAAAATTGTTAAGTGACACTCACACTCTAGGAATTATCATCAAACCTGGGACATGTACCAAAACTAAGAATGCTGTGCTATACTGTATTTTAAAGTGAAAGTTAATGTTTTTCCTGCAATTACTTTTGCATACATTTTAGTTGGTGCCAAAAGGGTAAAAAGGATTCCAGTGGTACATGGTAGAGCCCGCATCGAGAGGGCTCTGTCACTGTTAGAAAAGAATTTATTTCTTTTTCTTATTTATTTTCTCTTAAAAAAAAAAAAAAAAAAAAAAAAAAGAAAACTTTAAAACCTATATTTACCTTGAACTTGTGATATTTTGGCAAGTAACATTCCGCTGAGGAAAACAGTTACTAACATAATTCGAATAGAAAAACGACATACACTTAGAGAAAAAGTTATTATTATTATTAAGATTATTATTAGTGCTAACATATTTATTTATTGGGGTCTTACTCTTTCTTATTATAATTTATATGGACATGTACAATTGTTGAATAGTCTGTAGTATTGAGTCGGACTCTAAACTTGTTGTTGGAGGCGGGGCATCATTCAAGCAGGCAGGGAGTGGATTGGCTGGTGCTGAAAGAACTGAAACAGGGTTGGCTGTTTGACTGGCTGGTTTTGAGGGAGGGTGTTGTTTGGATCCAGCTGATGACAGAAGTGTGGACCAATCATGTCTTCCCTGTTGATTTGTTGTCCAGTAGTTGCAAATTGAGCCTTCATTACGGTGTCCTGTCACAGACATGATTTCACTTGTCTAGACCAGTGTCAGAAAGTATGTTTAAGTAGCTTTTTATGTTATCAGATTAGTTGTAGATTAGAATGTTAAGGGTAAAAGCCGATATGTATGCGTGCACAGTTAAGCACTTCAGTGTGCCAGCGGGCATCTATGCAAAATAGAAACCCACTAGATCTGGAAGCTGATTGGCTGTTCGCGCTAATATATTTCAAATTATCAATATATTCTCCTTTTATCTATATATGTACAGTATTAGCAAGTGATTGGAAGCCTGCACCACTAAATTGGTTTCAGTTCACCGCACACCAGGTCAGTACATTCTTACACTTTCTCATTCTGGGTGCATGCAAACACTTTTATGCTTCAGGCATCCTGGCACGATGAGACGAGGGGTGCATTGAGAAACAACTTATTACAGTTTTCTGTGCATTTCACTACCAAGTAGTGTTAACGGTTCATATCCCAGACCATGTTTTGCTTGGAAGATGTGCCATTCATTTTAAGTTTTACTTCCAGCCCTCCAGCCTCCAAGCTTGTTTAAATGAAATGTTCTAAGAATGTGATTTCATTATATTTATGCTATGCTATAGGCTGTGGGACAGATATACAAACCCCTAGCTCCAGTGCAGAATTTCGCTCCACCTTTTCAGAGTGCAATCCAAAAAACCTGTTAAGTTTCCAAAAATAAAGTAGGTAGTTGAAGAAACCTGTTGGACCTCACTTTTGAAGTAGTTAGGCCTAAGTTGCACCTTTGGGCTATCCTTTTAATAGTTGTCTGCTTTGTATTGCAGGTTACAGTATGTTATTTACATTCCACAAGTACAGACTTAGCTAGAATCAACTATATTAGTGGTCATTTATATGGCAAAAACAAAAAAAAAATCTTCTGTCAATTTGTACATTTAGCTTTTATTTTTTTTCCCCCTCTTGAACATAAACCCTTGTTGGTTGTACAAACATTATCTGGTCAGACAATCTGCTTCTATTATTAGTTAAAAGCTACCTGATCTGTACACATGTAGATAACTGCATTATCTATTTGTGTAAGAGGCCAATCAACTGTTACATCTACAGCCTTAAGATTTAAACCTTTAAACTGACAGCATTAAACAGTTTCCCTTCATTTTGTGATCATTGGAAACTTACAGTAAGGGCCTGAACTGAGTCATACCTGCAATCCCATATGATTTTGTTTTATTGAGTATAAAGAAGAAAGAAGAATGCAGTGACCAGACATCTATGTACTGTATTTGTATTCTGATGTTTTGATTTTGTTTAACTGGTATGGTTCTGAAAAAAGAGGTGGAGCTAAATCTAATGATTCTGAAATGGATTAACCAACCTTGGGTGTTGTCTCTTGATCATAGATCTAGCTTTTGATCAAAGACGTTCTGTGTGTTCTAGCTCTCACACTGCTGAATCTGTTGACAAAACAAAGCATGGCCGCAATCTTTGTGGAGTCAATGGAGTGTGAAGCCTTGCTTTCAGCTCTGGTCCTCCCTATTTGAATGTGATGCGTCATGTAATTCCCCAGTTTGTTCATTGTAAACAAACCAGTTTAGCCAGCTTGACTGTACAGTGTTTACCCAATGTCATCAGATGGTGCTGTCATTCAGTCCAGGGAAGAGTTATACCTGAATGGGACTACAAAGTGCAAATGGTGCCTTTGTTTTAATATATAATTTTTCACCAGTCGCTTAATATTTTGTGCTCTGTTGTAGAACAACTTCCGTACTAATGGCCACTGGGGCTGCTTTAATTAGAAAACATGTCATTTCTAACTTGCAGACTTAAGAATCGTGTATTTTTCCATTTCATACTTTGTCCCTGGATTTTTAACATTATGTATATCTGCAGCTGCTGTGCCTTATCAGTCTGTTGCTGTAGTAGAAGTGGTCATATTGAACATTTGTTGTGGCTACCAGTTAGGATATCTTTTCAGTTTTATGTCTTTCTTTATGTTTTACTTTTTTTTGTGGTAGATGCATGCCCATGTGGTATTAATCATAGACATCTGTAACCCAGTATAGATCAGTCAGTGTGTCTTTATACAAGAGCCAAGGCCATGTAGTGAACAGGTATCAAGGGTTACATTTCTTTGGTACTGTTTTGAAGGCATTACTTATCTGTTACTTGAATGGTGCTAGCTTTTGCTTGTAAGACACTTTGGCGGATCTAGCCTAGGTTACAGATGTCTGTGGCAGGCAAATAGAGCTCATTCTTGCGTGTGCTGACAAAGATGCAATTTGTGTGGAAATGTCACATACATAATGCTGGAATTTCCCAGCTTCTTTCAAACTAACAGGCTGTGTTTGGCTGATGCTGCAGTGGCACAGATAGGGCTGGCTGCTTGAATACAGTAGTTGTGCTGATTAGTTTCTTTTGAGGCAGAACATTGATGGGATGATCCAGCAAAAAATAAAATATCAGACTCATAGTGTTATTGTTGCGAAGACTGTGCTATTCAAAATATGTGACATTAGCTTTCGCTACGGTTTCCTGTTACAATTTATCATCTTAGCTTACTAAGCGGAAAGTAAATATGATAAAGCAGATATTTTTGTAGATTGATTTTTAAATTTGAGTTGCAGCTGAAGTCCTAATGCAGCAGACTTCTACTGTCTGGTAGCAAGAGCCCTTTTGAGTACTCTGTCTGAACTGTATTTGTGTGAATGAAGGTTGTCTCATTTAAAACTTGTTGTTTGAGTTACAGTATGGTTTCTTTGAAGATTTCAAAGAAAAGATTGGTGCCCTATACTAATCTAATACTTGATTAGTGTCTTCAGACAAGGCATTCCAGGAAAAAGTAGTTAAAAAAAATATGTATATATTTAATTGAAAGGAGCTATAAGTGCAGTAGGTTTTTTTTGCATGTACACAAGCTTTAAATGATTTAAAAAATCATTTTTTCAGGACATTTCAGACAAAAACCCTTCAGCTGTGTAGAAAGAAAGAAAGTACAGTGCAGTAAACTTGTTTTTGAAAAATTCTGTGGCTGTCACGATTGTCAGAAAATAATGTTATTTCCAAAAAGTTGTGTTTTTTTAATATTCAGTTGATATGTTTTACATAAATATTGGACTTCTGATTATGCAGAATATTTAAGTACTTCCTGGCTTGTGCGTACTTGTGGCAAAGTGGTTTGTAGTGCTCCGGTGTATAGGTGAGTTGAGGTGCTCCAACAAAGGACAAGCACAAAGTCTACCGGTCAGGTTTCTTTTAATGCCCCTTTTAAACCGGGTTTCAAATAATAAAGCTGGCTCTACCCAGCAATGGGTATTGCCAGTGAAAACTGGACCCAAAATAATAAAGCTGGTTCTACCCAGCAATGGGTATTACCAGCTACAAAACAAAGGGGTTGCAGTCCCGAAATAATAAACACTAAAACACGTCTCCAAACTGGGTGCTCTGGTGCAGGTGCGGTGCTCTGAGTGCTGGTGCTCGTGCGCGTTCAAGTCCGGGCTTCTTGCTGCAGCTCCAGCTTCGTATCAGCCGTCTGACAAAACAAACACAATACTCCTCAATGAACCCACACTTCATTCAAGATTCCGTCCTTGTCTCCTCCCATTAACCACAACAAAAGGAGCCGATTACGGCGTCACGTCCCCCTAAAGTATCCTAAGCCCCCTCGCCCCCCCCCCTCCGATAGCTAGTTCAATCACGTCCCCTCCAATTCATGACTGAAACTTCGCTCACCGTACTAGGGCGATGACTCCAGGTACCGTAACGCCGCCCTCTTCCTGAATGGCCGGCTCCCGACTGTCCCTGGGATGAACTGCCCATCCATTCAGTAGGAAGCCCGCAGCTCCTGTTGTACAGTGCCCTCACTGGTCGAGAGGGAGATTTTTGATTGGATTTATTCGCTCTCCGTCACAGTACTGTATTTAGGATAGTTTGTGATTTCCAAACAATCATGCCTTGCTCTTTATGCTTTTTTTTTCTTTCTGTTTTACAGCAGCCGACGCTCAGGCTAAACTAGATGAGAAGAAATCTCAGGCATCCAGTCGCCCTACTTCCGCTGCTTCAGGACAAAGCAACAACGCTGGAAACAAACTAGGTTTAGTACAGGCTTTACTGACCTCCTGATCCAGCAGCAGTATCCATTCCTACGTTTGTATATTCATCTGTCCTTGCATTCACTTTGCAGTGAAAGGAGAGATGGCTGCAACCTTTGACTTTTTTTTTTATTGTAAGCACTATCCTTTACCTCACTGGGAAAAGCCATGGCTGTTTTTATTAGAGAATTTTACAGCACTGGGATATCGCCACGGATTGTATCAGTCACTTATCCGTGGTTATTCTGGGATTATTCGTAGAAATATGCAGTTGATGCTGTCCAAATAGAGTTCTTGGTACTAATAACAAATAACAACAAAAAAAGATGGGATATAGGTTGATCAATTCATCCACAAAATAAGTTGAGTGAAAGATAATAACAATACAGGGAAGTAAACAACTTTGGAATTCACAATTTGTATGGTGCCATGGCTTGAAACTCATACTAGTCCTGTGCCCAGTCCTGGATTTCAGAACTTCTTTCAATTAAATAGATTATTTAAATTATCAGGAGCCAGAGGTTTGATGTTAAATACATTGTTCTTCCCTTTTATAGCTGTATGAATAACTTCTATTTGTAAATCTACAGACGCAGGTGTGATTTATTCATGCTATGATGAGTGTTGTCAGTTTAGATTTCCTAGGGGACTGATTGTTCAGACTTCTGTCGCCTGCTCATTTCAATAATATACTTAAGCAGTGGAAGATCTGAAAACCAGGATGGAGTGCAGGGCTACTGCGAGTTTCAAGCCTTGTGGTTTAGATGTTCATCCATAACTAAATTGAATCTGTAAATGTTTGTTTTTCAAAATACTTTATCCCTTCAACCCACAATGCTTTGTATGCTGTGGGACTAAATATTCCTTGAATTAATGTACTTCCATGATCAGGTTTAGCAAATTCTTGTAATCTTTTACTTCTCACCAAAAAAACAAAGTAATTGTATTTTTCCTTAAGTGTCAATTCTTGGTTTCGTGGCTCTTTATTTTGTTATCATCATACATTATTTAGATCTCATCAGCAATGTGCATTCTAGCTATTGGACAGGATTCCAGTGTCTAAATTGCAACTCGTTGGAGGTTATTTATCCGGACTAGTGGTAGTGTACTTTAGTAAAGCCTTGTCTATGGGATAATATAATAATATATTAACTTTTGAAGCAAGGAACTGTTCTTTGGTGTTTTTTCTCCGAAGTGGCTAAGTTGCATATATTTTCTTTACAGAGTCACTAGTACTGAAGGTTGATGAAAGGCAAAGGCTCGCTAGAGAACGGCGAGAGGAACGTGAAAAGCAGCTAGGTATGTACCTTTATGTATTTCTTAACAGTGTGCTGTGCTGGTAAACACATCTTCTTACTGATGCCCCTGGAGGACAAAGGCCAGCCCTGCAGATGTCTAAATTGAAGTCTGTGGGAACCAGGCTAGTAGGGGCACTGACACCTTCCCTGCTGTGTTTGTCCCTCTAACTTTCTACAGCATCAGAGCCAATGCACCGCTCCTTCTGTGTTCTGCTACTCCAGTTTTTAGTGTTCTTAATTTCTCATATTTCTAGTCCCCATATTCAGAGCACAGTGACCTTTCAAAACGGTTCAATCCACCTGTTCTATACTTTAAAATGACCAGGAACACCATTGTTCATAAATGATGCTGTCTTTTTAATGTAGATACCTTTTATATTAAACATTATAATACAAACACATGCAATTGTTTTTAATTCATGGATTTGTGGCATGTAGACAAAGGAGCCAGACAAAGGCACGGTTTTAATAATTTGTCTCAATCCTAGGGAGCTTTGGTGGCTGCAGGCTACCTTAAACCCTGCCAGATCATGATTATAAATCCTAGGTTTGACAAGATCTGACTCATTAATGTTATTGTAGTCTGCCTTACCAGACTAAGGCAGCGCCAGCATATTGATTTGCAATTACCCAACTTTACAGAAGTGGACAATGATCTGTGTTCGCTCTTCAAGAAACCTTTTTACAGAGTGTAAAGTTATCTGCTAAATCTCAAAAAAGGCAGTACATTAAGTGTTTGATGTATTTTACTTCTAGATTTTGACGTAAACAATATTTTTTTTTGGTTTTAGAACATTACATTTTTAGTAATGTACTTCATAAACTGTACCATAAAGTTTCAAGAGAATCCTATTTTACTAGAAAAGTGTGTGGGAAACAGCACTCTAAAAATTGCATAGACAATTATAGATGATTATAGTGTTGAAGGTTTTAGTAACTTTTACATATTCAACACTACAGAGTGAATTTTTATTTTCATTCTGGAATTTGTCGACAACAGAGTTACTGCACGAATCACAGAGCTCCAAATTAGGCTGTATTGTCAAGCCCATGTAGAGCTTGATCAAAAGAAAGACATTTTCCTCAAATTCTTAGCTGTTTAATTTGGATTAAATGCATTTTATTGTTCATACACTATGTTTATGTGTCATGTAATGCCCCAGTTTGTTCATTGTAAACAAACCAGTTTAGCCAGCTTGACTGTACAGTGTTTACCCAATGTCATCAGATGGTGCTGTCATTCAGTCCAGGGAAGAGTTATACCTGAATGGGACTACAAAGTGCAAATGGTGCCTTTGTTTTAATATATAATTTTTCACCAGTCGCTTAATATTTTGTGCTCTGTTGTAGAACAACTTCTGTACTAATGGCCACTGGGGCTGCTTTAATTAGAAAACATGTCATTTCTAACTTGCAGACTTAAGAATCGTGTGTATTTTTCCATTTCATACTTTGTCCCTGGATTTTTAACGTTATGTATATCCGCAGCTGCTGTGCCTTATCGGTCTGTTGCTGTAGTAGAAGTGGTCAAGAAAGTGGAAAAGAAAGACATTTTTCCTCAAATTCTTAGCTGTTTAATTTGGATTAAACGCATTTTATTGTTCATACGCTATGTTTATGGGCTTGTTGGTTTATAGGCTCATTCATGGAATAACTACAGTAATCCTTGAACGTTCATGGACTATTCTCTAAAATTGTAAGGCTCATTCCCACATCTCTGAGGATAGTGTTGTGTGTATTTATGCCATAAGTTTTGCATCACCTTATAGAATGAACTAATCTTGCTTCATAATGTTGAATGCGACCTGCTGAATAATGTTACATTAACATATTGAATTAAATCCCGCTTTGCAGTTTTCTATATAAACTGACAAAAATATAATAATCTAACATGAACTACTGTTACTACTATTATGGCTTCAGGTAGACTTTTGTAATATCAATTTGTTTTTTCTTAGATTATGTGAAGTTAAATAAAAGATCTAAATGATACACACACACACACACACACACACACACACACACACACACACACTGCTGTACAAAAGTCTTAGACATTTTTGCATGTTTCTAATCTGAATTTTTCGCATCTCAATTGTGCATTTTTAATGTTCTTTCTGTTGATTATATATAATTTTTAATGACCTTTCTATTGATTATATATAAACGGCCACAACAGCAGAAAACACCAGTGGAGGCTCGGAGTAAACCACTGTTCCTCACAACATCGATACACATTGTAACTCCTGAGTGTGTCTAAGACTTTTGTACAGCAGTGTATATATAATTATTTATTTTTTAAATTATCTCAATCCTAAAATTCTAGGTGATGTAAAACTTTTGGCCATAGCTGTAGATTTTTTTTTTTTTTTTTTTGTGTGATACCACGGATTTCCATCATTTACTGGAAAGTATTATTTTAAATATTTTCTCCAGGATCTTGAAGTTTGATTGCATGTTTTGTTTTTTTTTTCAGCTGCTCGGGAATCTGCCTTTTTAGAAAGAGAGGAACGGGCTAAGCAGCACTATGAAAAGCACCTGGAAGAGCGGAAGAAGAAATTAGAAGAGCAGCGAATAAAGGAAGAAAAACGACGAGCTGCCGTAGAGGAAAAACGAAGACACAGGCTTGAGGAACAAAAGGTACACAAGTGAATATCTAGACATGAGTAAAGAAAGATCACCTGTAATACAATATTGCTGTTTATAAATGAATTCACCAGCATCTAGTATGCCTTCATCTACGTGTGTGTTCATCTTGTTGTGCATTCCAATAACAGTAACAGCATCACCTTGTCTGTGTCTTCGAAGCGAGAATTCTTGAAAATCTGTACATCTGCTTGTATATGCTTTTTTTTTTTTTTTTTTGCCCAGAAGCTCTTTCACAAACACTACATTACATCTTGCCGACTTTAAACAACCCGCAGATACTTCATCTGCCATTCAAAATATAAGAACATATTTTTTGTTTGCGTTTTTCTGCATTACTACTGCTTGCAACTGCTTCGGTCACTGTAGTACTCGTACAGTCACTAGATGGCTGATAATTGGATGCAGATGGTGATCTTCTTCATGAGAATCCCCTGAAGATGTTGACTGCATAGCAAAAAAAACTTTCGATTGACAACTGACTTACTATCTGTGTACACCGCACTAGGTATTCATTTTTATACTTAAAAATATCTGTCAGGCCGTCCCTATTAAACTAGTCCAGACAATTGTCATGCTGATGCGCTGGGGAGACTGCACGGGGTTGATCCCCGGAGCCAGCATCGCAGCCGTTGTGTGTGTTGATGCGCTGGAGAGGCAAAATGAGCTGATCCCTGGAGCCAGCATTACACTTCGGCAATTAACACCAGACAGAAGGATATCTACATCATCAAATGGAAAACAACGCAAATGGATGGAGATGCAGATGGATCACATTAGTTTACTGCAAAACTACGTCTTAGTTGGTGCTTATCTTGGCGAGAGCCGAGTTCAAATCAGCATGAAGTTCAACATCTACGCTCATGTAATGGGAATTAAATCGTAGGGAAAATAACAAAAGCATAAAGCCAAATTAGGGAACTGCAAAAATGAAATGTGAGTTAAAAGTAGGATTGGGGATGAGCAATTCATGTAGTTTGTCAGCTCTGTTTGAAATAAAATTAAGGGGACCAGAATTAAGGCAAGACACGAAGGTAAAAGCAAAGATTGTTTTGTAATTAACAGCTTTTTCTGAGTTTAATTAGGAAACAGAATTAGTTAATTCTTGATATTTACATTTAGGGACTGTCCCGTGCAATTAGCATTTACTTTTTTCTAAAATACTTGTTGTATTACTAGTAATATGGACCTCTGTTACTATGGGACATAACACATTATTTTAAAATTAAATACAGCCCATGATGAGATACTAGGTTAATTCCACTGTTCATTGCGCTGCTAGGATCTGTAACCGAAATACTTTAATAGTAATAGTATGTGTATGCATTACACCCAACATGAAATGGTACTTCAGTATGGACGCTTTGAGCTGGATTAATTTGAACATTTGTGTACAGTTTCCGAGATCGGTTATGTAGTGTGGACAGGGCCTAAAAGTAAATATCCTTAATATTGCTGCGTAAGCCAAATATGAGGCTTATTGCTGCCACCTACAGGACTGGAGTGTACCTTAATCAATGCAGTTATATTTTAGAACTGTATTTTATGGTCATTATGCTGCAGTGTAATAGATTACCATGAATATGCATGTCTGCGTCCCTTTCCATTCTGTGCGTCCCGTGAATGCAAGGCAAAATATTTTTCCGTCCAATGGATTTATTTTGTGTCTAGGATGCACATTTTTGTATTAACACAACCTCTGTGCATATATTTTTTATATATAGAAATTGAGAAATGTTCTTTTTATCTGTGTGCCTCGTAGTTACTTTGTATTTTAGAAGCAGTGTTAGCCCATTCAGTCCATAATTTTTGACCACTTTTTACACTTAGAGGCAGCACATTTTGTGTTGACATCGGAGCAGGATTTCTGAGAACTGCCTGCTGTAGAGTGCTGTTTTTTTCAGTGTGTTTTTTTTTTTTTTTGCATCTACGGTATACGATCGCTCGTTGTGATCAATTCAACTTCCTCTGCTGGTACATGTCTAAACAGAATGAGGTTTAAAAAACAATTGGAAGCAAACTTTACTTTCATTCTAGGCGCTGGCACCTTCTTCACACAGTTCTTCAGAACTGCCATAAATGATACAAAACACAAAGCAAAACGTATGCAAATTAGCAAAATGATAAAGATTCCTTAAATTAACAGACTGAGGAGTCATTTATTTACCAGCATTGGTGTTTTTTGTCATGTTCAACTGTAACTCCCCTTTTAAAATGACCCTGAGCACTGTTTAAGGTGTTTTGGTTTTTTTTAATTGAAACGGAGAAACTGTTAACTGAAGTTAATTCATAAAGGAGAGGTGAAAAGTCTGAAGAAAACACCAAAAGCTAGAAGCGCTAGTGTGTCTCTCTTGGAGAAGGTTAGAGGTAGTCTGTTTTTATTTGTTTATTTAACAGATTAGTCTAGATAAAAACATTCAGTCTATTAATTTTCCTGAAAAACACAATTTTTTGTAAAATCAGGTTCCAGAAGCCAATGTGTGTGTGTGTGTGTGTGTGAAAGAAAAATAAAAAACTGAAATATCTTGCTTGCATAAATATTCAACCCCTGTGCTGTGGAAGCTCCTGGTTTGCACCGATGAAAGAAATCTCACCACCCAGGCACTGCCAAGAAAAGGCCGTCCCTCAAAACTGGAAGGAGACTTGTGAGAGAGGCCAACAATCACTTTGAAGGAACTACAGAGTTCACCAGTCAACCATATCAAGAGCTCTTCATAACACTGGACTGTACGGGAGGGTGGCAAGAAAGAAGCCGTTACTCAAAAAGTACCATCTGAAAGCCGTCTGGAGTTTGCCAGAAAGCATGAGAGTGACCCAGCTGTGATGTGGAAAAAGGTTTTGTGGTCAGATGAGATCTAAAACTTTGGCCAAAACTCAAAGCGCTATGTATGGCGCAAACCTAACACTGCCATTTCCTCAAGACACACCATCCCTACAGTGAAGTATGGTGGTGGTAGCATCATGCTGTGGGGATGCTTCTCATCATCAGGGACTGGGCATCTTGTTACAGTTGAAGGAAGAATGGATGGAGCAAAATACAGGAAAATACTGCAAGAGAATCTGCTTCAGTCCACTAAAAAAGTGAAGCTTGGGAGGAAATTCACCTTTCAGCAGGACAATGATCCCAAGCACAAGACCAAAGCAACACTGGAGTGGCTCAAGAACAAAAAGGTGAATGTCCTACAGTGGCCCAGTCAAAGTCCTGATCTCAATCCCATTGAGAATCTGTGTCACTATTTGAAAATTGCGGTCCACAAGCGTAGTCCAACCAACCTGAACAACCTGAAGCAAATCTGCCAAGAAGAATGGGCCAAAATCACTCTGACACTGTGTGCAAAGCTGGTACATACTTACCCCAAAAAGAATTAAAGCTGTTAGTGCAGCGAAAGGTGGATCTACCAAATATTAATGTGTGGGGGTTGAATACTTATGCAAGCAAGATATTTCAGTTTTTTCTATATATCTTAAAAATATTTCCCAACATAAAACCAATGTCACCTTACAATAGTTGATTTTGAGTTTAAGTGTTTTAAAATAAAATATCGAACAGAACGAACTTTCAATGTACCATTTGTAATTCAGTAATATGAGAGAATTTGTCAGGGGTCTGAATACTTTTGCAAGGCACTGTGTGTATGTAGGCACTGTTATGTGTGTGTGTGTGTGTGTGTGTGTGTGTGTGTGTGTGTGTATATATATATATATATATATATATATATATATATATATATATATATATATATATATATAATTTTAAATTTAATGTAGCAACTTTTATTTTAGCATTTTTCACCTGCAGATGTGTTTTATTATGATGTGCTTTTGTACTGGAGACTGCAGCTTAAAAGTTTGAATGTTTGTTTTGTGAAAAGATTTGAAGTGACAAAACTGTGGGCATACTGCAGCAACATTTGAATTGTATTTCACCAGCCATTAAATATGTTAACTGCACTTCTTGACTCTTTAGCGTGCCTGTGTGTTGTGCTCTACTTTTTCAATTTTAAGCATGTCTAATTGTACACATAATCTATCTACCTGATGTTAAAAATACTCCCTCTGCAAAAATGCCTGTAATTTTGCCACTGCCTGAGTCAACACCCCTCTCCCACTTTTGTCTGTTCTAACTGGAGTTTAGGGAGTCACATTTGAAATGAACAAGTCTGATTTGAAATCGCTGTGGCAGATAGAACCATGGCATGGAACTGAATGCTCTCAGCCTGAAAAGACAAAGTTTTACAAGAAAAAGCTTTTTCAAATCGTTTGTAAATATTTACTGTGACATTAGAAACCCGTATTTTGGTAATTGCCTTAGATAACTATAACATTTTATAAATAATTAATTGTTTGATGTTAATAATTTAAACAAGCGATTTACATGTAGATAGTCTCCAGTGCTCTGATTTTAAAAGCAGTTAATGAAAGAGAGGGGTAGCAAAATAGCTAATGTGTTTAAGATTTACAGTTCATGTACATTGGTCTAAATGTAGTAGAAAGTCTCAATGAAAGTCAAATGGCTGACTGCAAAGATCTGTATTGAAATAAGACCTTACATCTAGTAAGCAGTAATCACACAAGGAGATTAAATATCTGTCAAGCTATCTCATTTTCAAGCTTACTACAGGAACGACTAAAAAGAGATCCCATCAGTTGATTTTATTCACACCACATACATACAGTACATCTCTCAGCAATACATGCAAAGATGCTGAGGAGAGAAATACAATGCACTGCCAGAAACCTGGTTGAGAAGAACTTATAGCTTTGGTTAGATTATATGGTTATTGAAGTCTAGGTCTAGGAGACATTTCTGAGTCGAATAATAATAATTAATAAGTTATTATTAACAAATAATAATTTAAGACATTAAATATTAGGCAGTGAATGGAAATACAGTGGTGATGACCCATCTGAAATTTGAGTTTGGTGCAGGACCTGCTAAAATCAGCTTGTCACAAATACCGCAAACTGGGGGTGCTGCTTTGTGAAGCAATACTAAAAACACAAGTTATCCTATTCCTGTAAAGGAAACTCATGAAAAAAAAAAAATGACACTGGCACGCAAGGCTTCCTTCGTACACAGTTGTGTTCAATGGCTTTCAGCATCCCCACTATAACAATTGTTCCAGCACCACTAGTTGGCATGAGATATGTTGATATTTTAATGTATCCCCTGTTCAATACTGCCACACCAGTGTCATCACAGTATTGTTTAAATATTACCCTTTTTATTTTACTCTTAAATACTGGTGGTGTTTCATTTCAACAGCATGTATCCAACACCTGGCCAAAGGCATATTGTAAATCAGCAGTACTTTGTTTCCAGGCCTGTTCTGGTCCTGTTCTGGGCCTGATCTGCCTCAAATTATGACTCTGCTTATGACTGCCTCCTTCTCCTCTAAAATCATACATCCACAAACTCTTCACTACCTTGTCTCCTTCCCCACCCGTCCTCTGTTCAGTCACTCACCATCACCCTCTGCAACCCCTACTATTCCACCCTTCTTCTCGCCCCCCTCGGACTCTGATCTTTGTTCCCTGCTCCAGAGCCATAAACCCACCACATGTCCTCTAGACCTCCTCCCCACTCACCTCTTCCAGGCTGCTGCCCCTGCTGGTACTCCCTTTCATCTCTTCTCTTTTCTTCTCAACACCTCTGCTCTCTGGCTGTTTCCCCTCTATTTTCTGCTTTTATTTGAATTTTATCTTTTGCTACTGATTTTATTGTACTTTGCAACTGCTCTTATCTGTAGTGTGATACTTTACAGTGTGATATTTTGTAATGTGATACTTTGTACTGTGATATTTTGTAACTTAAGTCGCCCTGAATAATGGTGTCTGCTAAGAAATAAATGATAATAATAATCTGTTGTTGAAGTATTAGATAATGCTCTTAAGTTATGAAAAAAATAAGTAAAGCAACTACCTAAACACATTACCTGAAGGTACAGTAGAATCACATTGCAACAACTGATGTTTAAAAAGTTTTCTAACATGTGTCTTTGCATTCAATTCCAAAGGAGCGACATGAAGCTGTTGTTCGAAGGACGACCGAGAGAAGCCAAAAAGCAAAACAAAAACCCAACAGGTGGTCATGGGGAGGAGCAATGCACAACAGCACCATCAACTCCAGTGGTAAATAGAGGATTTTATTTGCATTGCTTTCACATCATAAAATGTTTTGTGTATAACATCACTTAAAAGAATGAAAGATATTAAGCTTTATTAAAGCTTGAGAAGTAGTCGTTTTTAAATCAAAATGAGGTCTCTCTTGCATGTTGTTGTTTTTCGGTACTTTTGAAATTTCAGATAAATTGACAAATACAGAATCCAGCTATCTATTAAATTCTGTGTACAACAGAAGATCTAAATTTTAAAGACTGGGTTCCACGCATATTTGCGTTATTGAAACACATCTCCACAGCATTCCTTTTTTGAGAAGATTTTTTTCTCATTTAAACACATGTCCTTCCTGTTTGTCTTGCTGTGCTAAACTTTTTATTTTATTTTATTTGCTTTGTTCTTTCTTTCTTTAAAAAACTTTCATCGTCTTGCATTGGCTGTACCTTTTTTATTTTTTATTTTTGTCTTGGCCAGGTTTTATTGAATCCTCTTTCCCCTTTCTCGATTCAGCAGACCTGGAGCACCACTTCCAAGGTGCTTGTGGTTTTTGCAGATATGGAACAAAAATGCAATGTGAATATCCACTTCTCCATCTATATATCTCAAACTTAGCGAGTAGGGCATCTGCTAACTGGCACCTACATGCTTACAATTGGAGTACATAGATAGAGTAGAAACCTAGATTAGAGACTTTCCAATAAACATACTTTTGTAGATTGGCATTTTCTATTTGGCACAGTTAATATACCAATGAATAGTATATTATATATTAGATGAATACAGTGAGATTACGAGTGAAGTTAAGCTTGGTTTTCAGTGCAGCAAAAATTAGCTCCACACATTTTACATTTTTTTTTTACTAAGTAGACATAAAAGCCCAATAACGAGAAACCGAATTATTAAAATTATTCATTTATTGTCATTATACAACTCAAGTTACTCCTTTTTGTATTCATGGTAGGACATTATTACTATGTGGCATAAAAACAGAAGTTCATAAGCCTTACATCTTTCAAGTTTTGCTCTTTTGAGAATCTTGAAGCACTGTAATCTGTACTGATATCGGTATCAGATTTTCTGAAATGCTATGTACTAGAAAGAGCTTTGCCTTGTCAAACACAAATAGCCAATCTTCAGTTTTGCGTAAATCAGATCTATTCCTAAAAGTCATTGGAAGGGTCTGAATTGTTCCTCAATACCTGATTACCGGTGGTTTTTGGTGTTTAGAATATCACAAAAGTTTGGGTTTTACCTGTCACCTGCCATTATCTCCATTTGTTTTAGATGCAGACCGGCGGTCTGTTTCCACCATGAACCTCTCGAAACATGTTGATCCAGTCATTAGCAAGCGGCTCTCCTCCTCATCTGCAACATTATTAAATGCTCCAGACAGAGGTACAGTTTCAATTATTGTTTTAAATTTGGAGAAACTAACATTTTAAACTAGTCTTGTGTATGAGAAGCTACTTTCCTTAAATAAGGGATAATTTATAATCTAGCTAGGTGCAAATGAAAACAAGGATAATGTAAAGATCCAGTATCATACCTTACCCATCGTAGTGTTTCAGTTTTACCTGAGAAAGTTTGTGGGGTGTTTTTTTGCTGTTCTCTCGTTTTCCCATTTCGATTACCTGTGAAAATCCACAAAGGATTCGAGGTCCCGGAAGTAAAATTCTAGTCACCAAAGTGCTACTTAAAAATAACACCAACTGGTTTTCAAAAGACTGCAGGAATCAAGGTTTCAAATGTGTGTTTAAGTTGTTTTTTACAGTAATGTTACCCTAATGTGAATGAATGAATGAATGAATAGCCCAAAGTGTTGGAAAGCCAGTTCAGAATTACCAGGATTTTTGTTAGGAACAGGGCACGATATGACAAACAAACACTGATTCTGATCTTAAAATATATATTTATATTCATTGTGTCAGGTGTATAGTAAATCAAGAAAGGCTGCTGAAATCTTTTATGTTGTACAGACGCTTCATCTTACTGTTGTCAGCCATGGCCATTGTAATGTGTACCCATTTCCGCTGATACATCATACTGTGTTCTTTGCATGATGTCAAACTTTAAAAACTGTCAGTGTTTCTATATTATTATTATTATTATTATTATTATATACAAGTCAAGGGAACACAGAGACATACATTCTCTGAATACTTGTGCCATGTTAAGTATTACAAGACCAAAGAGTGTAAAAATGGCATTTATACTTATTGTGTCCTTTATTTTTTATTCTTACAACTGGCGTTGGATGCTTTTGTGGTGGTGTTTTTTCCATTACATTTTTTAATTGTCAGTTTCATATTATTTCACAAAAGGTAACTATTTTCCAACAAAAAAGTATAGTAGGATATAAAGTAGTACTATTGTAGTCCTTTCCAACACCACGACTCACACCTGCTTGGTCTCGATTTCCTCTGGTCTCCTGAGAAGGATTTTAAGTTTGTGTTCATTTGCTTAATTGGGTTAAGGACCTGGTTGGTGTTAAGTTAAGGCTACCGTAATAATTTGAAGCAGGCTTGTGAGAAACTGAGAAAAACAAAGTGACAATGACACCTATACACGCTCTCACTGTAAACAGCGCATATTGTTTTTACATTAACAACCATGTGAATGTAATTTATAATTACATTTTCTTTAATGTATAAGTTACAGGCCATTTGTAGCAATTGCGCCATTTCTTTGAGAATGGATTGTTAGTCATTAACCTGTTTTATGCTGTAGTTGTTGATCTAACTTTTGACATGTTACCTGCAGGATGATAACTTCATCCAAGTGTTTGGTGTTAATGTTAGACAGGTAGAAATGTCGTCTTGATATCTGGGACTTTTAAAATAACTTGTTTGATTTATTTGAACAGCCTTACAGAAAAGGATTCCGAACTTTATCAAACTTCAGTCAAAGCCACGCTCCTCCTCCCGAGGAAAGCCCTCTCAGGATCCACAGCCAGGTGTTCCTGTGGAACAAAAATGTATTGGAAAGAGTTTTAAGTAGCATTCACTTTAATCACTTTAATATTGAATGTGAAACTGTCTGGAAGTCATCAGTGTTGATTTGAGACCTTTTTTTTTTTTTATCAAATTATCTAATAGTTATAAGGTCAGTTCACCAGCATTAGTATGCAGCCAAATCTCAGTAAACTGATGGCTTTTACAAAATTCTTTATTTTTATTATTATTATTATTGTTGTTTTTTTTGGTTTTTTTGAATCTAAGTCTCTTACAATACCAGCACATCAAACCTAAGGCAACTTTACAGTACTACTGTATACATGCATGCAATAAAACTGAAGTAAAATAAAAGGGCTTTTAACTAGGAGGTCCACGGTTCAAATCCCAGCTCACTCACTGACTCACTGCGTGACCTTGAGCATGTCACTTAACTATGTGCTCCGTCTTTCGGGTGAGATGTTGTTGTCAGTGACTCTGCAGCTGATACAGAGACTAGGATGTGTGAACAATGTAAGTCACCTTGGATAAAGGCATCTGCTAAGTAAACAAATAATAGTATAGCTTTCTCTAAACTATTCAGCACCTGCCTTGCATTTCTCTTTCTACAGTCCTAGTATTGCAATATAATACTGGTTTGTTCCTTAAAAGCTATAAGTTATACATTAATATTACTAGAAGTGGAAAAGCCAAATGGGACTCATATCTAGTGCTTACTTGAAAGTGTTTAACCTAGAAACCACTGACGTTAGATGACATTGATTGAATACATTGTAAGGAAAACAGACAGGTTTCAAAGGTCAAATTAGACTTTTAGCCTGCCCAACCTTGACAAATAAACAAAAGTGCATGACAATTGCTTGTTTATAGTGTCCACATTTCCTTATGAAAGGAGCATAACCAACTTTTAACACCACTGACAGAGAGAGAGAGAGAGAGAGAGAGACTTTTGACTTTTAAGATCCTTTATTTAAACGTTCCAAATAAAATCCATTAAAATACAAATAAAGGTAAAACACAAAAAAGATTCCTACTGTCTCAGCAGAATTAAAAAATCCTAAAATACATCATGTTCTCCTTAAAAACAGATTTTAAACACAATAAAAGGCTCATTAAAAAAATCAATAAAAAAGTGTTTTTTTTTTCCTGTTAAAAACAGATTAAAGTCAAAATAAAAACACTGTAAAAATAAATTAAAATTACAACAAAAACTGGAGCTCCCCCTCCTCACTCACAGCACACGTCTCCCACACACCACCTCTCCTGGAAGTCCTCCAGGTTACTGACCAGTTAAAAATAGTCAAACTCTACTCTGATCTGGCTGACTACGAGCACCCTGAACTGAACCACTAAACTGGTCAGTCCAGAACCAGAGAGCTGATTTTTCCTTGTCTTTAAAATAGCCAATTTTGCCTGTCCAATTAAAAAATTAATAACAACACACCTGTTTTTCATTTTAAAACTGTACAGAACCCCAAAAATAAAAAGCTCCTTACTAAAACAACCCCTGAATTATTCAGGATTCCCTGCAGTAAATGAAAAAGTGGCCGCTGCCTCTTGCACTCACTGTAGGCATGAAAGAGTTTCCTCTGCTGAGCAGAAAGCAACTGCTCACTGATACTGGGGTCCACTCTATGGAGAAACCTGCCTGTGGACACAATGCAGTGTAGAATCTTCCACTGCAGGTCCCCCACTCTCTTGGCGAGGGGCGGCTTATACAGCACCCTCCACACCAGCCTGTGCCCCTGCTCTACAGACAGATGAGCTCTCCACTTGGAGTCTACCAGACCCTTTAGCCTACTATACTCCATGGCTTTAACATACAGTTTGTATATATTTTTACTGTTCATTGTGTGAAAGACAATTTCCTCCACATTCTGCAATTTAAGTAAAGTCCCTCCAATCTCTCCACCCCCATCTCCTTCCTCACCTACTGCTGGTGACACAATCATCCCTGGAAATATGGAAAGCTGTCTCTGCTCTGTGCCTCTGGACAGCTTCTCCCTCAGGACTGCCTTGAGTCGTGGGGAGAGGCAGCCCCTCAACTCGCCCATTAGTCTTTCTACAAGTCTCTCTGAGTGCCAGCC
The DNA here is from genome assembly GCF_017654505.1 of Polyodon spathula. Taxonomy (NCBI): domain Eukaryota; kingdom Metazoa; phylum Chordata; class Actinopteri; order Acipenseriformes; family Polyodontidae; genus Polyodon; species Polyodon spathula. Next base: position 33,626,056 of record NC_054538.1, on the reverse strand, counting down.
TAGCTGTGCAGTTAGCTGGGAGGCAGTTAGCCAGCACGAGAGCTCAAGGTTTAACAGGTGGACCATCCTGGTTACACCTGCTTTTAAAAAAAACTGGCACAGAGCGTCATCGACTGGAGTAACTTAACTGGAAAGAGTGGATTAAAAAATTGGGGCTCCTCAAACAGGTCCTGCCCTGTCTAGGACTCCACATCCCTTGCCACCCTCACCAGCTGTCAAGCATTTAAAATACTTTGATAAAAAGGAGGAAGTCCTGCTTTACAAAAACTGGTGTTCTCAATTAAAAACAGGTGTTTTCCTAATCCCAGCCCCCCCCAACTCTATTGAGGAGGAAGCCGGCCAGCCTCTTCCAATGAGCCTTATCAATGAGCTTCATCATTATTTCTATCAATATTAAAATTAACAGTACAATTCAAATCTCCTACTACCACATCATCTTTATTATTAATATTAAAAAGAGCTTGGTTTAATTTCTTAAAAAATAAAATTAGTCCCCCCCCCCTACTGGGGGCATAAATATTAATAAAAACATACACTGTACTGCCCAGCCTAGCTTTAACTTTTAAAACCCTTCCTTTCTCTATTTCTTCCATATCTAGTAAAAGTGTCTCTAGGCTGGGTTTAAAAAGCACGGCTACCCCTGCACTAGTACTAACGCCATGACTCATCACACACAACCCCTTCCACTCCGCTCGCCACGCCTCCTCATTATGATCACAGTGCGTTTCCTGCAGAAACACCATCCCCGCCTGCTTCTGCTCTAAAAACTCTTCTAGTTGTGCCCTCTTAAGACTGTCTACAGCTGTTTAGATTGAAAGAAACAAAAACGCACTTCTCCATCATGGCTAAAAAAAACTAACAGACTAAAACAAGCAATAAAAGAAGTTGCATAAAACAGCCATTTTTAAACATGAGATTTTGAATCACTGTTAAAATCCTTCTTAATTTTCTGAACATTTTTTTTTAATCTATAACGTTTTGGCTGATCAAATTCTTCTATTGTTGCCTTCCTTGTGATAACGTGAGTGGAGTGGAGGAATAACCTTAAATCAGGGAAAAAACTCTATTTCTACTCCCCTTTTCCCTTTTGTTTCTTTCATAAAATAATTTATATACTAATTTTTATATAATTTTTTCTTACTGACCGGTTGGCTATCAGGGATGTCTGAGATAAGTGAGGAGTCAGAGAGCTCCCCCTCCATCTCTTCCGTGCTGTCCTCTCGCTCGCCCCCGAGAATCCGCTGCTCCGCAGCTCTCTCCGACTCCTTGACACCAGTCTCTGCCACAGCCGTAACTGTTTCAGGTGGCTGAAATTCAGCCAGCGGAGAGTCTTGCACCGCTCCCGGCTCACCCTCCGCTGTGTTCTCTTCCTCCGCATTGGGAGGGACTGACGCTCTGTCTGGAGCTCGCAGTCTCTATCTGCATGGGTTCAGAGTACTGCACTGGCTGCGCTCTGCCATCCGGCAGCTCTGCAGCCTTCTGTTTAAATCTTTTCTTTTTAAGTACTACATTGAATGGTTCTTCACCATTCTCGGTAGTAGCTGTATTTTTCATTACCGGGGTTGCTAGAGGGGAAACGTGAACAAATTCACCTTTTACTGTAAAGCCTTCCTCTACCAGCTTATTTACCATGGTCACCTCCACTAAAAATGGTACCAGCACTTTATTCATTCTTGATGCTGACCTAATATTTTCAAACCTCACCACCTCTCCTACTGCCAGCAGGCACTCCTCCACCGAAACCCCAGGGTCAGGCAGGCAATGGACCCCGTGTCAGCGGGTGAGAGCCCCCAGCCCTCCTGAATGAAACCCCATTACAGCATCTCCAAACACACACCACTAACCTACACACAAACGAACACCACTAATCTATGAACAAACAAACACACACCTCAAAAAGAACAAATAAGTAACTATCAAAACAGACTAAATAAATAGTTTAAAATTTCCTGGCCCTACCGCACCGGCGTTCCACCTCTCTGCAAGCCCTTCTCACGAGAGCGAGCGGGAGAGGGCGAGATTAGTAATCAAAATACACAAATGTAATGAGGGAATATAAAATATTCATATTTAAGTACAGACTAAAGTTTTTATTTTCAACCTACTTTCCCTGATCATTAAATCCCTGGTGATTGTATTATTTATTACAGGTTGCACTGTTACTTGATCAAAATCCACGGGATGCCAAATTTCAGTTGAAAATCTTAGTCTCAGTATATTGAGTTTGAGTCAATGTAATCACACAGAGTACACAGTTGGTAATAAATTTATTAGGGGCAGCATGAAAAAGCAAGGCCTGTACAGCAATTGATGAGACCCCATTTTAGATGTTCAGTGATTTTTAAAGAGTATTTGGAACACTAACTGCCTTTAGCAGCTAGAAATGATTTCCAGACCAGTTTCGTACATGTAAACCACTGCAAATGCTAAGCTTGAATAGCATAATTTGAATACATTTCTCTTGCATAATCTCTGTATATTTTACTTTTTTAACAAATGTATTCTTCTTTAGGAATTTAGCATACTCTGCATACATGAAATCCACAAGCCTAATGCCTGGCAAGCATTTTTGTTTTGTTGCTCACTAGATTTTGGACCTTTTTTAAAAATCACTTGTGTGCTCAGCAAGCGTGTACAGTATGATAGTATTGCTTTTAAACATGTCTAAACGGTAATCTGGGTTGATGTTTGCTGCATCCTTTTTTTTTTTTTGCAATTTGCAGGAATCATGCGACCAGCATTATTAATGTTTTTGTTTTTGAAATATGAATTCACAGGCTGCTTTTTATGTTGTTCCAAAGCTTTTGTGCACCCTGTAGCCACTTTTTTTTTTTTTGTAGCATGTCGCTTGCAGCTCAGCCCCTGGGAGAGCAACGTTGTCAGTCGACTGCTGACCCCGACCCATTCCTATCTGGCAAGGAGCAGAAGTGCTGTTTCTTTGTCTGGAGAGACAGGTATAGTTTTTTTTTTTTCTCAATGGGATTTACATGCTGTTAGCGAATGATTTGGCACAGTATGCTCTATGGACTAAGTGTTTAGATTGGAGAACTCCTCATTAGCTTGTAGTTTGTGCAGTCATCCCTCTACTGCATTATGTATGGTTTTCCAGCTCTTAGCACAGAAGGAGGGGAAGACCACAGTAACCTTCATGGTATGGTGACACATTTGTCATCACAGCATGATTGTTAATTTTAGGAACACCCTCTGTTTTAAAGTAGTAGAAACACCAAAAAGAAATGAACAATGTAATGTGATTGGTGCAGAATACATTTGTGTAAATACTTAACCTGGATGCCCCCGATATGTTGTTGGTATGTAGTAATGGCAACATGTAAACATATAGTTGTACCAAAGCCTTCAATAATAAACTTAGAAGTTAATATTACTTATTATCATCAGTCTGTCTTATCTTTTATCTGTTTAGTTTTTTCTATAATCTTATTTAATATTAAAGTTTATTGTGTGTGATTTGACTTTTGATATTGAAGTGTTTTTGTTTGTTTATTTGTTACTTTTACGAATGTATTACAAATACATGTTAAATGGTGTGTTTGGATTTTAACTGCATGACCTTTTCTATAACTCTCTGCTTTGCCTGGGTTTAATGGTTTTGCATTGCTTTTACTGTGGTGGCTTTTCACCAATCCTCTTTTCATAGTAGTAAAATCACCTAAACCTAACAAGTGCATTTCTAATCAATTTGCAGTGCTTTCTGATCAATAACATGTTTCAGATTAATAGTAGTTGCTGTGCGTAGCTTAACCGTCACTGTAAACTGCAATTTTAAAAAGTAGATATGTACATCTGTCTTTGATTTATTGAAGGGCAGGTGTAGACTGACAGTGATGGTTCTGGTACCCACGTCTCTGGCATTTTCTGGTAGATCTAATAGCTGCTTTCTTTCTTCTCTTTTCTCTCCCTCTGGTGCCTTTTCTCCTTCGCTCCCTCTCCATTCAAACACACCCTATAGTTATTCCCATTTGTCCCCGTTTAGCATCTTGCAGTCCCATGACTCCAGCATCCTACAAGCCTACCCACTGTAGAGGTGTGGAAAGACCAAGAACTATTGTCTTGAGCTCAGAGGTCACTAGCCACAGGAGAACTGTGCATTCAGTAAAGGTAAGGTGGGGGGTGGCAGTGAACACTGCAGTGAACACCGAGTCATCATTTTAATGTTTAATCCCCTTATTAGTAGTAAGGTGTAGCTTCCAAATCCTCAGAGTTCATTAATCTGCAGAATGTTCATGGCTTTCCAATACAGGGCAATTGCAGTATCAGTGGTCATGTTTCTAACCAAACAATATCAATTGTATGTAATGATGTCAAGCTCTGAGGTGCCAGATAGTAATCAATGTCCTATCAAATTATTTAACTTAACTGCATTACCAGGACCAGAAAACCCATCATCCTATGCAAGTCCTGTGTAGTTAACCAGATTAAGCAGGGACTATTAATTAACTATTTACCAATAATAATGAAACCAAATTACAGAATAAAGAAACAAAACATGTTAAGTAACAAAAGTACAAAAATAAAGAAAGTTAGTTAATTAACCAAAATTAAATTAAATAAACAATTGTTATGGCAGTAACAAGCAATATGAGACGTTGAAAAAGCTTTTCATCCCCTATTGGAAACCTGCTTTAAAATATGATGCTTCCGTAGAACAGACTAACTTACCATTATGTTACCAAAGATACTTCTTTAGTAATCCACATCAGTGGTTGCGGGAATATACCCTCACGAGCCAATTTACACAACTAAACTGCAAGCAACAAAACAAAAATAAATTAACAGTCACTGAAATAAAATACAGGAGAAAACACCAGTATACTATAAAACAGTGTTTAAAACTATATACTGGTCAAAACAAAAGAAATAAGTGAATTGAAGAAAAATTATTTTTTAAAAAACACACACAAGTCTGTAATGCACAATATTGGCAGTAATACTGTAGCAGTTAGGGAATAAAGGGAATAGTTTTCAGCAAAAAGTAAACCTAACTTTGACAGAAAGAGTAGTGTACATTTAGTATGCTGCGAGTCAACTGTGTTCAAGTTATTTTCTCTTCCTTAGAGACTTTATTGGATTTTTAACCAGTCACACCACAGTTTATTTTCCTTTAACAATCTGCTAAACAGTTGTAAGGGAGTCCTTTTAATGACTTAAAACCAAGGCAACAATATTCAAAAGATGTACGACCTGTTCCGCTGGAACAAATAGCTTAGTTAACCTTGTTAGTTCATCTAGCTTCCAACATGTAGTCCTTTCCGAATATTCCACGAGTGGTTCTCATCATGAGTGGTTTAGTTAACGTTTTCTCATTCAGCCGCTGACAACATAAAGGTTTTTTATTTATGTTTTGTTTTTAGTTGAACACACCAACACTCCGCCCTCGCTCTCACAGCCCTCCGCTCAAATCTTTATGTGCTATCTGACAAACCCAACAAATCCCGTTCATGTGCCACACCATTCTCAAGTTTATTCTGTTTGCAAATTTAAAATCCGTTCCTTCGCACCTTCTATGTTAGCCTTACATTCTTCCCTTAATTGCTTAATTACACCATTCAAACTTTGGGAGACAGCATCAGACAACTCATTCACTGATCTTTCAATACAGTAACACATGGTATATATTGCTTTAAACCTTCAACGCTTTCAATAATAAACCCTTGCTCCTGTTTAAGATCAACCAATTCTTGTCCCATAGATGTCCCATACACAGTTATCAACTTCAAATAATTATGCCCCATTTAGTCCATGCGAACAGGATGCGAGTGGTGCGGTAATAAATCCAATGCCCACACAGGATTCTCTCAAAAATATCCGTGTTTATTTTACAAAACCAAAAATAATAAACAGTCCGCCCATCTACCAACTATGGTATTGGGGAGAAACGCAGCAGGTTTCAGTCCTGATAAAATAATAAAGCACTCCTTAACCACAATCCTCCATTCACGAAACTGTGCTCCTTCCGTTCAGGGATCGTGGTGTGTGTTCGGTGCTCTGCTGTGCTGTGTTGTGAGGGACGTGCTCCGGGGTTTGTGCTCACTCTGTGGCTGCAGCTCCCAATTCTCACTCCTCCTCTAGAAAAGACATAAAACACGAGACAGACAATAACACACGCTCGTTCACTCCGGCTCTCAATTCAGCGCAAGGGACAGTACTGATGTAGCTGCTTCCCCTTTGTACCCAGAAACTCTTCCTTGCTAGCAACCCATCGCCATGGTTTCTCCACTGCATGGCCGCCCCGCAGCTGCTTGCAATAGAGTCCTTTCAGGTACATGCAACTACACGCTTCCCCTAATATGGTCACCTTCGGTTTCCGCTTACTGTCAAAGCAGTCCATCTAGGAGGAAGCATACCACCAACCTTACAGAACGCCCTTTCTCATCGGGAGGGAGATTTAAAGTTCAGATCCTTTCTCTCTCTGTCACAGTTCAATACTAATTGGTTTTGTCCTATCTGGAGTTCCACTTCATTTAAGCTCGGAGCAACTTTGTTGTTTTATAAGACCATGCCATTTGTTAATTTTATTAAAATTTTGCATAAACCTGCCAGATTTATGGGTGTACCTGAAACTCAATGCATTCCACGTTTGTATGTTTAATTAGCGTCCCAGATTTAGCAGGGTGTCTTATTTCACTGTCCAGAACTTAATGTATTTGTAGCCTGGGATTTTATTACTCTGTTATGCCAATTCACTTTCATTAGGATTCCAAATTCGCTTATCCTGCCATCTTTTTAAATGGTTTGGATAAACAAGAATATGAAGAGGGCAGTGACAACACTGATGTGTGTACTCGTTAGAATAACATCTCGACTTCTGAAGGCCTCTTAGCTCTGTAGCTATCGCTTCATTACATATGTTGAGGTGATGTATTCATCATAATGTATAACAGCAGTAATATTTATATGAATATTTAAAAGCAAACCTGCCTCACAACCACAGTGAATCCAGGACACCCTGATAACCCATCAGGTTTTACGAATAAAATGAAATCCTGCCATGTACAGAATAACTCCCCTTTAAACCAACATAATCTCTAAACCTTTTTCTGGCATCTTAAAGGGAGAGCACATAATTCAAAATGTGAAATATAAATGAAATGTTAAATTTGCTTACCAAATATTAAAATGAAACAGGCTGAATTTGGTGTAATAAAGTCAGTGTTTTTAGTTTTTGATTGTTTTCTACTCTTAAAAACCCAATTACAAAAAGGCTTTTCTCAGAGTCCAGCTGTCTGTGTAAGGAATTATATCATTAACTACTTATGGATGAGATCCAGGAAGTGTTAGCTAGTGCAGGAGGGGAGGAGGAGGGGGAGGTTGGTGTTAAGAACCATTATCTGCCTGGTGATTAGATACCTTGAAGCCTTTATTTAAAAAGGAAAACAGGCAACATATGCTACATTATTTGACTTGATAAATAATCAAACACAGAAGGTATAATTTGACTTTGAATATACAATTAAACAGAAGTTATATTTGATTTTTATAAATGAACCATTTAAATTGCTTAAAGGAGGAACAGCGAATCATTTTCTCCCCCTGTTATCATGTCAGTATAATCCATTTCCTGTGCAGCTGGTATTTCCCATGTATATCACCCATAACTTCCAAACACTCAATCAGAATTCTAATGAGAAACCTAGTCAGTAGACATGTGTTTTGGCTAATGCCGCCTTCAGTGTTCTGATTTAGATTTATATTGATTTATTTACCCATGTAGAGTCAATCTCAGATGGTCCAATAATACCTGTTCTACAAGAGGTGTTGGAGTATGAGGGCAGGATTGGCTTCATCGTAGCAGAATTATGTGACAGTGTTTTACTACTAATGAAACATAATAAAATAACCCTGGTTAATAAAGTGTAAATTAAACATATATTCTTAAATCGTACTTATTAGTTTATAGACTTAAGTTTTTTGAAAACATTGGCCACATTGGCTTTTCTTGTAGCTAGGCTGAAGATCTGTCAACTTATGATTTACCTGCATTTCCAGCTGGTTTTAACGTCTTATATTTCTTTGTTCAGATTGATAAAAAGGAAAAAGATAAAGAAAATGAGCAAGAGAAGAAAGGTTTATCAAGCCTCGCTGCTGCTCCGCCTGCAACCTCTACAGTCGGGAGGTCTCTTTCACCTTCTAATGTGAGAAGTAGAGCAAAGGCGTCCTCTCCAGCTCGGTAATGGAACTGCATGTAGATAAACCACTTATTTTGGTTGGACATAAGAAAAATGTGATTTGGGGGGGGGACATCTGAAGTGTTTGTGTATTTCACATGATTTTGCTCCTGGTATTTAAAAAATGTCATTGAGTTCCTAAAAAGAGCAAACATGTCAGTGACTTTGATCCCCTGTCGTCATGGCTGTAAATTCCAAATCAGAGCTATCAGTAACGTCAAAAGATAAATCCTCACCTACAGTATGCATATTTCAAAATGTAAGTTCGATTTACAGTCAGACAGACACATACCTTCATCTACTCCCTGATTCTGATATATATCCCCAGCAGGAAACAAAGAAAACTCTTGCATGCTTAGGGTGAGAGACAAGATGAGAATAGTTTAAGCAACTGGAAAGCAGACATTCCTGGTTTCATGTTCCAGCTTGGTCACTGACTCCAGGGTAAAGCCATGACACCTCAGACTCATTCAGGTTGTAACACAACATAAGCATACTAGCCAACTCCTTTTGTTCTTTTTTCTTTTTTATTTGTTGACAGAGTGCCCCACAAAACCCCTCCCTTGCCTGGTACTCCTAAGCAACTGAAATCCCCTCCCCAGTCAGCTGAGGACTCACCGGCTGACAGCCATCCACTGTCACCTGGCAACGTGCGGCCAGTGAGAAATGAGACCAACAGAGTTGAAGAGGGTGAGCATCTAGTCGTGAGAGAGGAAAGCACAGAAGATATGCAACCTTCAAATAAACCAAAACCAGATCCTCCAGCACCTACTAAAGACACTGCACCTAAACCAGAGACTCTTGTAGGTGGGGATGCGTTGCAATGTTTTGTTTTTTTTCCCAATGTTGCTGTTAGAAAAATATTATGAAAAGAGACAAGAGTACATTGCTGTGGTTCTGCCAGGTTATATAGTTTAAGGCTTGCAGTTCAGCTAGAATCAATCATTTGAATGAAATTATAAGTCTTGAATTGAAATGTAACAGGTTAAAGCCATATTGAAATCTGACACCCCCAGTACTTTCATGAAGATACTATTTTGATGTAATGATATGTAATTATCACAGTTGCCTTTTTATTTAGTTTTTTTGTTAAACCCGGTTACAAAGAAAACTTGGGTCCTATGGCTATAAGTGAAAATTCTCCTGTTAAAGATAATTTAGAGTCATCAGAGACTATATTTGAGATGTTTTAAATTACAATAAATCTGCCTGCTCAGATAGGCCTGTGTATTTTTCTCCATTGGTTAAAACAGGGTTCGTATATACAGCAGTTTGTTCTTGGACGTTTGGAGAGGTGTAATAGAATTGAAATCAAATCTAAATTCTGTTTATCAACCATGTTGGTCTGTTTTCAATAGAATCTGTTCCAGTCCTTCCCCAGCCACAGACACAGGCTCCAGCCTCGCCGCCTCCCCAACCAGCAGTCGCCACGGCAAAACCATCAGCTGGCACTACCAACCCCGAGGAAGCCACGCGACTGCTGGCTGAGAAGAGACGACAAGCCCGGGAACAGAGGGAGCAGGAGGAAGAAGAGCGAAGGCAAAGAGAGGAGGCTGAAAGGTGGGAATGAAAGCCTGCAAAGAAACAACACAACCCTTAAGATTCAATTACACGTAATCGCTCTAGTTCTGACAGTGTTCATTGTTTATAGATTAATCACTTTTCAGGCCAAAGCATTTTAACAATAGATGCTGTGTGATCCAGTGGTTAAAGAAAAGGGCTTGTAAACAGGAGGTCCCCAGTTCAAATCCCAGCTCACTCACTGGACTCACTGTGTGACCTTGAGCAAGTCACTTAATATCCTTGTGCTCCGTGTTTCGGGTGAGATGTTGTTGTAAGTGACTCTGCAGCTGATGCATAGTTCACACACCCTAGTCTCTGTAAGTCACCTTGGATAAAGGCATCTGCTAAGTAAACAAACAATAGTATAAATGCAAGTTTGTATAGCTTTCTCTAAACTTTTCAGCACCTGCCTTGCATTTCTCTTTCTACAGTCCTAGTATCGTAATATAATACTGGTTTGCTCCTTAAAAGCACGTTTCAGGATTAAGTTGTACATTAATATTACTAGAAGTGGAAAAGCCAAATGGGACTTGTATCTAGTGCTTGCTTGAAAGTGTTTAACCTAGAAACCACTGACGTTAGATGACATTGATTGTATACATTGTAAGGAAAACAGACAGGTTCCAAAGGTCAAATTAGACTTTTAGCCTGCCCATATTTGACAAATAACCAAAAGTGCATGACAATTTTGCTTATTTATAGTGTCCACATTTCCTTATAAAAGTAGCATAACCAACTTTTAACACCACTGACAGAGAGAGAGAGAGAGAGAGAGAGAGAGAGAGAGAGAGAGAGAGAGAGAGAGAGAGAGAGAGAGAGAGAGATTGTTTTATAAACAAAATACACAATTGTAATGAGGGAATATAAAATATTTATATTTTAGTACAGACTAATTATTTTTATTTTCAATCTACTTTTCCCGATCATTGAATCCCTGATGATTGTATTATTTATTACACGTTGCACTGTTACTTGATCAAAATCCACGGGAGGCCAAATTTTACTTGAAAAATCTTAATCTCAGTATTTTGAGCTTGAGTCAGTATAATCACACAGAGTACATAGTTGGTGTAACAAAGTGCCCGCCCCTGTGTATATTATCTGTTATGTGTTGCGTGTGGTGTATTTAAATGTTGGTGTATAGACATTGGTACACGGGATATAAACGGGTCTGTGTAACACGAGTGTTTAAAAACGTATATGTGTATTTAGGCACGAGGATTGCACAGCACTTCACGTGCAAGTAAAATGTAGTAATATGTGAGCACGGGGAATTGCACTTTATTAATTCACGTGCTGGGATTCAAGTGAATAATTAATTGGTAATTGAATCCCAGCACAATAGTATATATAGATGCACGTTGTCACATACTGGCGGTTGGGTGTTCGGGAGTGGAGAACGGGAGCGAGAGAAGGAGTAACTTAATATATCAATTGCTATTGCGTGCTGGTGGGACCAGCACGATACTTGTTTATTTAAAACTTGCCGTGTTTGTCAGTGTGTCTGTCCGTGCACCGTTTTGTTAAGTTTAGTCTGTTTTTGTTTGTCTATTTATTTTGGCGTAGAGTGCCGTGTCCTGTGTTTTCGTGTTTGTTTAAACCTTTTATTTTGTAATAAACCGGCGCCAACAGGCGTCTTCATCATTTCATTTCACATCATCGTCTTTGTATATTTCATTCCTTCCTGGTTCTGACACCGCCCACTTGGCCGTCTTTGTGACAGTTGGTTATAAATTTATTAGGGATAGCATGAAAAAGCAAGTCCTGTACAGCAATTGATGAGACTGCATTTTAGATGTTTCAAGTGATTTTTAAAGAGTATTTGGAACACTAACTGCCTTTAGCAGATAGAAATGATTTCCAGACCAGTTTCGTACCTTGCTTTGTGTAAAGCAAACATGTAAACCACTGCATATATGTAAACCACTCCAATATTTCACACACCCTAGTCTCTATAAGTCGCTTTGGATAAAAGCGTCTGCTAAATAAACTAATAATAAAAACAAATATTAATAATAATGCGTGGCTATGAGTTGACATTAGTTTAAATGTCTGTTTCTGCAGAACTTTGTGCTGGAATTAAAATGCATCTGGCTGCAGATTTATTGCTCAACATAAACCTGTTGTAATCCGATTCATTAAACTGTCAAGGATTTTTGTTTTTGATTTGTCTTTTTTTTTTTTTTTTTTTTTTTCAAAGTGTGTTCAGAAGCATTCTCTTAGGTTAAACAGTTCTTTGAAAAATGTGAATGAACTGCTAACCCTCTCTAAAACCATATACATGTTTCATTATCTGCAAATATGATTTAATTAATCAAAATGGGTTTTAAAAAAAAACAAACAGAGCTTAAAGTTTGGTGAATAGGGCTCATTGTCTCTATTTTGGTCATGCATTTTTTTATTATTTTTACCCTTGTTTGCACTGAATATCACAGCTTCCTTAGGGTTTTGAATGAGCACTGAGAATTTTAGTTTAAAACACTGTGTCCCGTCACTTGCAGGCGAGGGCGAGAGGAGATGGCTCGCCGGAAGGCTGAGGAGAAGGCTCGTCGGGAGGAGGAGGCCCGACTGCAGGCAGAGGAGAGAAAGAGAAGGGAGGAGGAGGAGAGGCGAGCTGAAGAGGAACAGCAGCAGAAGCTGGCCGAGGAGAGAGCACAGAAAGAGAGAGAAGAGGCCAAGCAGGTACAAAGACCAGGAAATGTTTTGTTGTTCAAGTACATTCACAGGAGTTATTGCACAAAAAAAAGGATACTTTTTTCACATGAATTACTGTTTGTCTTTATCAGTAAGATATTAACATGCTAGTTGTATAAGCTTAATGTTCTTTTTAGCATGATAGACTTTTTTTTTATCAAGATTGTTTTCCCACGTTGGCCCCATGCAAAGCTTGATTCTGTGGCCCCTATTCTTACCAGTAATACAATGCTATGATACCATGACAAAAACAACACTATTAAATGTACTGCAGCAATTGCAAAAAAAAAAACACACTCCGAGACAGTGCTTTCGCAGCAGCAAAGTCTGCCATTATAGCTGAATAATCCACTTTTCAGCAAATGTGGCGCACGATCGATATCTGTGCTAGTCCAGTCAAATGTTCCTGCGAAATTGTTGAAAGTAAGTAGCTTTTTACTTAATTTTGAGTTCAGGCAAAAAAAAAGCTTCTCTCCCCTGAAGCCTGTGTGACAAGCACAATCAAAACGAGATGTAAGGAAATACTGAGGTTAGGGTGCAGTCAAGCATCACGAGGCGAGGACGATGCATCGGCTGGAAATGCATTTATTTTAATTTGTTTCCAGGTTCATTCAAACACACAGCCCTACGCATGTGAGACACACATGTATTCGGGCCCCATGCAATTGCACACACTGTAATGTATAACAGCCTATAATACATACTGTAATATATATTTTTTATATACAACTGTAAATCGCCCTGGGTAAGGGCGTCTGCTAAGAAATAACTAATAATAGTAAAAAATAATAAAGTAAGTGCATATTGGGTGGATGAATGAGGCTGGTTCTTTTAAGGACACATTCTTTATGCCAGTTTAAGGAACCTATTACACATGACTTCTTCATTATTCCTTCTAGTCATTGTGTATCCATTCGTATGGTGTACCATTGTGAGATGGGATTAGAACTGTTTTCATCAGCATTATGATTATCACTTATTTTAACAAATCAACACAAAGTAAGGACATGTACTTGTAAAAAGGTGTTTATATCTGTTGCTATTTTCCTTTATGAAATATGTCTTCCATGACAATGGTTTCCTTGTATGCTCCTTTTGTTATTGTGTTGAAGTTTGTGGGCTTTGTCTGGTTTAATGACAAAGCAGTTCACAAACGACTGTTGCTGTTTCTCAGAAAGAAGAGGAAGAAGCTCGTCTGCGGGAGGAGGCAGAGAGGATGAGATTAGAACGGGAGAAAAAATTCCAGAAAGAGGAGCAGGAGCGCTTGGAAAGAAAGAAGGTACAATCCATCACATGGTGGGGCCTGTATAACAGCCTGTAACCTGATTTTGCGTATGAATGAGCACTAAACAAACTTGTATTATAAGGCCAGTCTGTAAAATGGTAAATAGCATATGTAACAAATATTTAATAAGTAAATGTATAACACCGATAGTCTCACTTTTACCAGTCGTCATAACTTATAAAAACTTAAGCATTTTCCCTTTCAACACCTCCCAGATTTCTAGAAAAGTTTTTTGACTATTTATTTTTTCTTTAGCGACTGGAAGAAATCATGAAAAGAACAAGAAGGTCTAATGGTGCCGATAAGGTACAGCTATTTTCCAGACTGATTTTGAAAAAATGTGTTTTCTTTTTATTTTATTTTAGTTGATCACCATTTCTTTTTTTTCTTTTTAGAAACCTGTTTCACAAAGCAATGGGGAGGTATCCCAGCAGACCAAAACAGAAGAAACAGGTATTTATATATTAATTTGAATACTTCAAACCTGTATAAATAAGACCTGGATTACTGCTTTGAGAAATTCAAACACCTCTTTAGGCTGGGCAAGATCCCTGTTTGGATCAACTCTAGTCCAAAATATCTTTTGGGCAAATCTAATTTTGTTCCTTTTTATTATTTCACTAGACTTTTTTTTTAAGAACAAATGTTGCCTAATAAGTGTAGTAGCTATTAACCCTAAAATCTAGCGTTTTTTGTTTCAAAGACTTTATAAAAAGTAAAGCTTCAGACAAACTGACTATTACACAGACATTTTGATTAGTGATGCAGTCTTAGTCATGTCTCACAAGAAAACTCTGCCCCTATGTCAACACAAAGCCTTCCAAAAGAGAAACATTGGTAAGACACTAATAACTCTGTTACTTGCTACACAAGCTTTCAAAATTAAATAAGAAATCGGCTAAAACAGAAGTAGATGAGATATATGAGGATGTTTTTTAATTCCAGTATATGCTGCACGCTTGTTTTTAATGATAAATATGTAAGAAAACTATTCAGTACAGTTTTTTTTTAATGCATAATAATCATGGATTATCATCTCTTAACATATTTTATTTTTCATGTTGATTTTATTTTTGCAGTGCCCAGTCAAATGCCTCAACAGACCCCTCAGTCTGTAAAGATAGAGCAGAAGTCAAATGAGGAACCAGCTTCCCAGTGTACACGCAGCAATGGCCATGGCAAACTGAGCACTTTGCATTCACATCCAGCTCCGGTAACGGAGGAAAGGTGAGCGGGTTTGCCCTTTGTCTGTACCGTGTGCATGGGAGTATGTATAGTGGTTCCTTACGCGATACTCTGCCAGTGTTTGGGGAAGACAGTTGCTTTACCGGTAGTTACGAAAAACTATAACTAGTTACAGATACAATTTAGCAATTCCTGTCCTCACACAGACCATATATTCAATGATTTCTAGACTACATAATATAAACAGGTTTCTTTCTTATTGACTTGAGAATAAAACAGGTTTTTATAACTGTATAACTTTTTGCTGTCTGGCATGCCTTTTTGCCATTTTGTGTTTCAGCACTTCAGCTTTTGTTAAACAACCAAAAGAAAATGGTATTTCTGTACAGAATGAAAGTTTTGAAGAGGTGATCAACCTCCCTGTGGGAACCAAAACATCAAAGATGGGTTTGACTGGAGAAGGAAGCCAGGATGGCAGTGCACTTATTCCTGTACTTGCATTCAAAGAGAATGGGTCTCTGGGATCGTTGACAAATGTTGAAGGTGTTCAGTCACATCAGACAGCAGGTTAGTTGTATTTGCTAACATATTTCTTGAATCAGGTATCAAGCCTATGATGCTAAATATGACTTGCTAATGTGTGTAGCAAAGGAGAAGCTTTTTTACACAGAGAATTGTTGGAGTCTGGCACCAACTCCTCAGTAATGCTGTTGAAGCTGACACCCTGGGATCCTTCAAGAAGCTGCTTGATGAGATTCTGGGAACAATAAGCTACTAACGACCAAATGAGCAATATGGGCTGAATGGCCTCCTCTCGTTCATAAACCTTCTTATGTTCATATGTAACAGTAATAAATAAATATGAAGCCCTGCTTTGAAAAATCTACTTTACTTAATGGTGATACAATAAAGCCACTTTGTTTTACATATTTATATAATGATACTGACACTTTTCTCATTTTTTTAATTTTAGAAGTCGTCTGAGAATTCCAGTTGAAAGGAAGTGAAATGGCCGAAAGCAGCTGCAGTTTATATATGCATTTTTATTAATATTTGTTTTACATATTTATATAATGATACTGAATATAACTATTTTTTTCACGTTGAAGAAGTCGTCTGAGAATCCAGTTGAAAGGAAGTGAAAAATTCAGCCGAAAGCAGCTTTCCACTTTACCCCGGCAAAGCATTTTATTTTATATATATATATATATATATATATATATATATATATATATATATATATATATATATATATATAATATAAAACAACCAGTCAAAATTTATAAAAGGATAGCAGACTGGCACTTTATTGTTAAAATGACCAGTACAGTCAACGTATTTTATATCAAAGATGAAGCAGACTGGATACCTTTTATTGTTAAATGACCAACTAATGTTTCTCACCACTTTGTAATGCTGTGTATGTATTGTGTTAAACAGCTCCTTACAACAGTTTAGATTTCTTGTATCCTCAGAAAAGAAAAGGTTTAAACGTTGTACGTGACTGTGATGGGAAGAGGGGAGTGATTTTGTTGGGTGTTACAAATGACTGTAATCTGAAATCTGCTACAATTTTACACTTCTCATACTTGAAGAAGCCTTGTTGCTTTAGAAGTACCTGCTAATGGGGTGTTAAGTTTAAACCTAAAGGTTTAAATTTAATATCCAGGAACCTGTATAGGGGTGTGCACTCTTAAACCATTGGAAAGTTATACAACACTGATGTCTCCTTGTTTTTTAACTAATGTAAAAATGTGGAAAATATATAGTAAATTTAAATATTTTCAATTATGAATAAGACTTACCTGCTCAAGCGAGTAAAATAATGTAAAATTAGTAAAATAATGTTCTGGCAAAGCAGCCGTGAGATGTATTAAGTACACATTCAATACCAGAAATAGTATGACTGCTGGATTTAATAACATTGGTCCAATAGATACTGCCAGTATATAAACAACATACAACCCCCCCACCCCCCCCATTTTTAGATTTAATTTGAATTTCTTAAACTGCTGCTACCTTACGAATTTCCTTTGCCTTATCGGATCATGAGAGTAAATGAGGTTCGACTGATTGTCGAAGTCTTTGTGTTTGCTCGTTTCAGAGCAGGGGGACATGGAGTTTGCAAACAAGAAATGCATTCCTAAAATGTGACTTTCCCTTAGTTTCTGGACTTTCAATATATATTCCATTATTTCTGCAACGCTTGAACCATTTAACTTTCCTCTCACACATTTAGGTATTATAGAACACGGCTGTCAAAGATTTGCAACTTTTAGGGACTGCAGACCTGACTTGTTTAAAGATTAAAATTCCTACGTATGGGATATACAGTATAAGCACTGGCTGGACTTTAAATCCAGCTGTAATCTGATTTTTGAAATACTAAACTGTTATGCAGATGACAAAACAACAAAAATCAACCAATGTATATTTTATTATTAAAACTAATGGCAAAGCTCTGAAAACTTTAAAGAGAAAACAGATTTATCCAACAATATGATGAATTACTAAAGCCATTTAGTGGTTTGTTTTAGTAATAGTTTTACTATTCCGATTGGATCTTGTTTTGTTTCCTTTACAGTCCACTCCTGTCCATGTACATAGAAATGATATTTAATAAGCAGAACTATGTCTAATCTGTAGTAGTTTTCATTCAATTCAATCTGTATAGCATGTACAAACAAAAATAAACTGAAAAAAGACACGCGAATAAGTGATTGCAGAAATTATTTTACTTTTATAAGCAGTCTTATTTGTTATTTTTCTCATAGCCTCAGTCAACATTCAGTTGGTAATTTCCTTAAGTATCTTTCTAAACCCTTGTATAGTGTTGAAGTTCAGCACAATTCTAATCTTTCAGTCCTTGTACCTCAGATAACTGTGTTTTGTTATCTCCCTCTTAATGTCTTTGTTTTTGTATTAATGGGGGCACTCCAGGGATGCTGCCAGTATATCACAGAGATAATCATTTTATTTAAGTATATGCTGTGAGCACACTCTTAAACTCAGTGGAGACGTTCAGGAGGACATACATATTTCGGACTCCTGTAAGTGGATCGTTTGTGCCCTGGGCTTGCAACGTATCCAGATGACTTTTTAATAATCGAGAAAAACATGCAGACTCATTTTAATTTGAAGTTTTAAAGAATCGGAGCAGTACAAGTGTTCTTTTCGGTTTAGTAAATGCTTTAAATGGAGTATTTACAAGCTACTTTGGATCCCTGCTAATAGAGAGCCTGGGCATTTCCAATGCCTTTTACAGGTTTAACAGCTGTGACAGACTGGGGTGTTTTGTCACTGTCCTTTCAGGTCTTGAACACAGTCTGTTGGGAACCAAGCACTCTTGGACCAATATACACACCCTCCACCACTTTCCCATATATTTTATAGTTCACTTTGTCACACAGCATTAGTACTTCAGTACACTAATACAAATATTGTTATCATATATTTAGCTTTTAGGCTATAAAATTCTAAAATTCCCACCACTAAATTCTAGAACATTATATATGGGGTAAGTATGTACCAGCTTTGCACACAGCGTCTGAGTGACTTCTTGGCAGATTTGCTCCGGGTTGTTCAGGTTGGTTGGACGACGCTTGTGGACCGCAATTTTCAAATAGTGACACATGTTCTCAATGGGATTGAGATCAGGACTTTGACTGGGCCACTGTAGGACATTCACCTTTTTGTTCTTGAGCCACTCCAATGTTGCTTTGGTCTTGTACTTGGGATCATTGTCCTGCTGAAAGGACAGTTTCCTCCCAAGCTTCACTTTTTTAGACTGAAACAGATTCTCTTGCAGTATTTTCCTGTATTTTGCTCCATCCATTCTTCCTTCAATTGTAACAAGATGCCCAGGCCCTGCTGATGACAAGCATCCCCACAGCATGATGCTGCCACCACCATACTTCACTGTAGGGATGGTGTGTCTTGAGGCATGGCCAGTGTTAGGTTTGCGCCAAACATAATGCTTTGAGTTTTGGCCAAAAAGCTCTATCTTGGTCTCATCTGACCATAAAACCTTTTCCCACATTGCAGCTGGGTCACTCTCATGCTTTCTGGCAAACTCCAGATGTGCTTTCAGATGGTATTTTTTGAGTAACAGCTTCTTTCTTGCCACCCTCCCATACAGGCCAGTGTTATGTAGAGCTCTTGATATGGTTGACTGGTGCACTCCCAGCCACTGTTGGCCTCTCTGTGGCTTCTCTCACAAGTCTCCTTCTTGTTTGAGCGTTGAGTTTTGAGGGACGGCCTTTTCTTGGCAGTGCCTGGGTGGTGTGATGCAGCTTCCACTTCCTGATTATTGATCCAACTGTGCTTAGTGTTATATCCAAACACTTGGATATTATTTTGTACCCTTTCCCTAATCTATGCATTTGTATTACTTTATCTCTAACTTCTGTAGAATGCTCTTTGGTCTTCATTTTCCTTCAGATTCACAGCCTTACTAATGATTCTTCAACAGTGGGGTTTTTATCCAGAAAATGTGACGGCAACTTTAATGGTTCACAGGTGGTGGCCAATGGTAAGGTAATTGTGTACTCGTTAGGGCAATTTCTTTCATCAGTGCAAACTGGGAGCTTCCACAGCATAGGGGTTGAATACTTATGCAAGCAAGATATTTCAGTTTTTTATTTTTCTCAAAAATATTTCCCAACATATAACCAATGTCACCTTACAATAATTGATTCTGAGTTTCAGTGTTTAAAAATAAAATATCAAACAGAACGAAATTTCAATGTACCATTTGTAATTCGGTAATATGAAAGAATTGGTCGGGTCTGAATACTTTTGCAAGGCACTGTGTGTATGTGTGTGTGTATATGTATGTGTATGTATATATATATATATATATATATATATATATATATATATATATATATATATATATATATATATATATATATATATATATTATATAGTAATTAAGTTTGAACATAATTTCTATACCTTTTAGCAATGCATCAATATAAAATAGATATTAAATTCAAATATATGCTTACCTTCCAGTATATGGAAGTGTAGTATAGGATATATTGAAAAATAAGAATTGTCTTCAAAAGGCAGAGACTTGACTTTGACCAAACAGCAATCAGTTTTTCAGAGATCTTCAGAGCATGGACCACACAACTTGTAGTTCGCAAGCTGAGCGACATCAAATGAGGTCATGGTCTGGACTTATACAGGATTTTCCCTCCATTGAATATATCAGAAGTCCCAAGTAAATCTAATCATCTTTTAAGTTAACTGTACAGAAGGATCTGGTCAACTCCTTTTTAAAACTGATTGGATATAACTTTTTTGCCAAATATTGGAACATGATTTAATTGCTGTCTTTTTTCCAACTCCTCCTTTTCTAAAGTCAAGTGGACCTAAGTCCACAGAATGCTTGCTATAATATAATATAAGTATATGTGTATATATCAGAGATGTTTTTAATATGTAACACCAGCTCTATTTGATTATATTAAGCAGGGTCAAAAAATATATGTCCCTCTTAGCAGGATATTACCTTTTCAGAGGGTTGTCAATGGGTCAGTTTAACTTCATATACAAATGTGTATTAACAAAGTATGGGACAAACACTGCCTTGGAATAAGCATACTATGGTCTGTTCAGTTAGTTTTATTTAAATTTAAGCTATAAACATGTTCAGTATAACCGCCTTATTTAACTGTACCATTCTCAGACTATGCCTAACCTCTCTGTTTCTAAAAGTTGCCTGCTCAAGCAAGATTCAGACACCCTGTTTTTTTGCCAAGACTATTGTTTTGATTAATATGAAACACCATCGTAAGCACTTCTCCAAATTCACTGCACAAAGTCTTTTTTCTCCCAAAGAAAGTCGCTACCTATTTGGTAATAACTGATACTGGACGCAACTCTCCTAATTCGTGGAATGCCCGTTATGACTGCCAGATTTTCTTATTGTAGAAAGACCTTGGATTCAAAACTGAGGATTACAAGTAAATCTCTCTTTGACTGAGCCTTCCATATCTAGTACTGCTCTGCTTGCAAGCAGATAAGGGAAAGGCTATTTTTCTGTAGCTTTTTTGTGTACTAAAATTATTGAATACAATTTACACTATTTGTCTAATATTCCAACCTAACAGTTCCTGTTTTTTATTGCAGTAAAACCTTTATATAAACTAAACATTTACATTCTTTAATTTAATGGATATTGTAATGTCTAAAAGATTTTTTGTTTAGTTGGATAAAGAAACTGAACTAATTCTTAAATTGATTAAATTAAATGCCTGCTCCTGCTTTTACAGTCTATTTGTATTACAGTAGAGCCTTATCATGCAAAAACACTTGCTAGTTTAAATATTATGCTTCCTATTAGATCAAAACACTTAAAACATTATTTCTCTTCAGAGAATTTTGTCACTTATTAGATCTGAAATACTTTTTTTTTTTTTTTTTTTTTTAAACCTCTATGTTTAGTAACAACACAATCAAATAAAATCAAATAGGTCTTTTTGTTTCAAATATCGTTCTAAAGGTTACCCTTTTGTTTTTGCTAATTTGCCATACCTAGACTCTGTGGTTAGTTCCCCCAAATGCCTGCTTCTTTCAAGGATACAGGCTTCCACGCGCAATAGTCTGACCGGCTTCCAAGAGTGTATGCTCACTAATGACAAAGGCACATAAACAAGCTTTTTTCTAACATTAACACTTGTTTTTTTTTCTTAGTTCAAATCGTTGTAACCTGTTCATAATTTGGTACATTATTATTTATGCTGGTTTTATATTCTTTAATACAATTATTACAATATTCTGACAGTGTCAGTTAGTACTGAACTACTTTAGTTTTTAACCATATGTTCTTTCAACAATACTGTTATTTGTATAACAGTTTAACTTGAAATGATTTTATAACATGTATTTCTAATTCAGTTACTTCAGTATAACAGTTGGTAATATTATTTTACTAAATTAAGTCTGACCCCTTTCTCTCTTCACACAAAATCCAGTTGAAGCAGGTTTTAAGACATCCTAGCCTTTTGCCAATTTTTTGGTGTTGATTAGTATAAGACATGAAGTAATGAAAGTAAAGTAACGAAAGAAACTGGTTGTTTTCTCACAAGGCCTTGTGATAAGAGCCTGCCAAGTTTGACTCCTTCCATCAAGTGCTTTCATAGACTGCTAATAATATTTTCTACTGGTTTTACAGATCTATTTGAAAGGGGTATACACGGTATTACTATAATAATTATTGACAGAGTATATCATTATTTTAATCAATACAGGATGGTTTAAATCATCAAATTCATGTCTAATAACTCTGCACGTTCCCAACAGGAGTTGAACTCCACGCGAGGCTCAGCTCGGATTGGTTCTGCGAACACCATGACAAGCCTGTGCCGATCTGCTAAATACATTTTCTAAAACACATTATATTTGTTGCAGTTTCACAAATATTCAATTTGTATCCCAAAGATCAGCCTGCTACCAGTAGCTGTGACAGTCTTGGGTCAAATTTTGCTCACACGTGTGGATGACAGTCTTAAAAAGCCTGATACCTGCAAAAACTTAAATCTTGTTAGTGGGGCTCCCATCTCTACATTCTCATTCCATCGTCCGTGAGCAAACACATTTTAACTGAATCTGGGTCCATCAAAGAACCGCACACCCTTGCAACCGAGGCCTTCCATACAAAAGGATCAAATGACTTATAGCACAAAAGGGATGTGCCAGCACTGTGTGTGGCAATGCTGCAGCAAATAATGACTGCCAACTCGAGTCAGTCGTACTAGTGAAATCATGAGTTGGTCAAAACAAACAAGTGTTTTTTTTTTTTGAGGTGCTAGCATTGGTTTGAAGTTCTACCTCACTTGCAGATGGGTAATACAATATGAAACTATTCAGCTCCATGTTAATGGTTTTAATTTCTTTATCTGGTGGCAACTGTCCAGCTTTCTGCATCATCGAACAATTGGTATGAATTCTCTTAGAAAAGCCAAGGAATGAGCACTGAATACATTTATTTTAGACACATTTGTTTATTAAAATGGAACAATACCATGCTGTATTTGCATACATAAATTAATCTCAAACAAAGAAAACCACTAAAAAGGAACTACATGCCACCAACCCATCCCTATTATCTGCAGTTGGTGAAGCGAACCTGAGATACTGAACAGTAACCAATCATAATTTGTAACTGGTAGAAAAGTGATTTCTAGACATTTTCAATTACCATTATACTGAATGATCTGTGACGCATAATCATTTCTTCTTTGCGTCAATTCTGTAATATTAGATTTGTATTCCTTCAGTATTGGGAAGTGCACATGTCTATTCATAGCAATTGCTTTTTGTGGTTCAGCTGGCAGATTTAATATCATGCAAGTTTTGATTCCGATTAAGGAAACTGTTTTTAAGGGGTACTTTCTACCAATTAAATCTAAAATATTTTCCCTTGTAATAAAATACTTTCATTACCGTATTCCTTCAAATTTGAGACACCCTCGAATTTAAGATACAGCCCAAATTCTCCACCCTCAATTTCAGGAAAAATAAATGTCAAATCAATCTGCATTTACAAAGACACAACCTCAATTACATATATAAGAAAACGACGTATGGTGGCCATCTGCTATCACACAGAGCATTACAGTTATGTACTGCTTCTCATTTCCAGTCGTGATTACTCACATCTGCTTTTCTCCCTTTTTGTGAACTGGTATTGCTTAGCATGTCAACAAATACAGGGGTCTGGGTGAGGATTTCTGATCTGTCCATGCTTGTACTGTTTGTTAGAATGGAGCCTAATAACTAAACACTGAATTTGTAAAAGTTTGTCTTTGAATTCCTCAGGAAGCTAATGTAGCGGCTTGTATGACATGGGTGATTCGAGATCGGGCAGTGACGTCTTTGTCTTTTCTCGGCAGCCAGTCATGTTGCTGTTTGTGTACTCAGGTATTCACATCTTTTGCTGAAGATTTTAATACACACATTACTATACTTGAATTTAAGATGCAGGCTATTTTTTTTTTATTTTTTTAAGAACAATTGGTTTAAAAAGTGTGACAAATTCGAAGGAATACAGTTCATGGATTTTGTGATTTTCAGTCGACAAAAAATAGATTTAAAAAATGTATGAAGAGCAGATTTGCTGACAAATGTAAAACAACAATTGATAAAACACAATCACAATAGATAACACACTGCTAAAGTAAAAAGTGAAAAAAGATTCAATGGAGACGAGGTCATTAATGCCCCTGTCCTTCTCTATTTGTTGAGTGCATTGCCATCCTCAATAGGGCTTGTGTTTCTTCTGTTTGCTGCTGGACCCTCTGAAGTTGCTCCACTAAAGGGCTTAGTCCAATAGCTGATGAAAATTGAGCATCTAGAAACAAACATTAAACACACCAAACTGAATCAACATTATGGAGTGTTCTGCTAGCTTTCCTGTACTCCCATACACCAAAACTTTTTTTTTTTTTTAACATAAACAGTGTATCTCTAACCAATATCAGAGTTTAAATAGTTATGCAAAGAAAAACTCAATTTTAATAGTAAACCCCTAATCTCCCCCTTTAGCGGAACCAAGCTCATACAGCATAAGCATTAAAACCCAGTCATTTGTTTCTCATAGGAGCAATTACATTTATCTTATGGGATTTTGGATAAAACCATCCTTTTCCTATTTTTATTTTAAACTATCTTCCTTGTCTATCCATATCCCCAGAGATGTATAATTGTATTGTCTGCTGAACCTTGTAAAGGTTTTGTATGCTGCAAAGTAAATGGAAGCATTAGTTTTCCTACCTACCTTCATTGAGCCTGCAGAGGGTGAGTATTCCTAGATGCTGGAACCTAACTTCTTGATGACTCAGAAATAGTAGCAGGTATCCCAAAACTTCATTGATGTGAGGCTTTAATGACTGACGAACTTCATCTGTGCATAATATACCAGTAGTTGTTCAGATTGTTTACAAAGACATGTTCACAAATACTGTCTAACCTGAACTTAGTTTGTATACTGAACTGTCCTGCATTTCATTTCTTGAGGTTGCATACATTTTCAATAAAATAGATTTTACCAGCACAGAAATGAGCATGTTAGACTGGCTATATGCTTGTAAATTTGTTGTAGCTGTGTTGGAAAATGCTGGCCACTTCAGCAGCACTGATTTGATTGCACTTATTTTTAAATTGCTCTGGAGAGATACATGACTATTTCTTGAAGAGTAATTAGCCTCAAATATCTTTTTGATTGTTTTCTCCAACCTTTTTATGGCATTTTCAATCATTCTGAATGATTCTGGGTTCTGTTCTAACATAGAGTTAATATAATTCTCTATGAAGCCTGGGTAAACTGGGCAATAGAGCAGTTTCCAAAACAGCAGCGTCCAAACTGTATGGGAGATAGAGAGAGAAGGGGGTGGGAATGTGACGAGAGTGAAGAGACACAGTTGGGAGCGAGAATATGATGGAACCTAGTTTTTCGGTCTAGCGTCTAGCATTTCTTAGCATAGGGTATGTTAATTGCACATTTTCTATTTTAATGCATTTCTATGTGTGTGTTTATTATTTAATGTACTTGTGTAGTAAACATCAACGGGGTGGGAACCTCCCTACCCATTTGTTATATAGTACTGTGTTGTCTGGTTTATTTATATTCCTAGAGGATTTGGATATATACAGCCTATCTTTGCTTTGGCATCAACATAAATAGTATTTATCTACACAAGAATACCCAGAACCCCATTTTTCAGCTTGTTTGGTAATATTAGCTGTCAGGGGTTACATCTCTGTCTTACACGGTCCATCACTTTTGAGAAAAGTGTGTACCTTTTGTAAGCAATATACAAATGTTCAGTGGTGTTATTATAAAACAGCGGTGCAGGACATTTTCTGTAATGCTTTTATTCACAATGCATTACAGAGGAAAAAAAAAAAAAGATTCACCTTTTGGTTCAAGCTGGCTGATAATATATGCAGCGTGAAACGATAACTCTGTGTTTTCAAACTGGCCAGCCAAACTGATAAGACGTCCTACCAGCTCAGCATTCAATTTTTCAGCTGTGTGTGACTTCAGTGATTCTGGAAAAACAACAAAAAAGGTAGAATTTCTCTACAGGACAGGCAGATAATCTACACTGACAACTGACTTGTATCACTCCTGCTTCTAAAATGTACATGCAGTGATTCAGGCAAAGCAGTTTTTAATTTTTTATTTTCAAGCTATATTAACTTGCTATTCATCAATTAACTTCTGTGCCTTTACAATGCTCCCTTATTCAGTTTAACTTATTTTTATTCCCAATTACAAATACATTAAAGAAATGTTGTACCATCCAAGTTCACTTGAAAAGTAGCAGGTTTCCGAAACATACAGCGTTACACGTCCCCACGTGTTGCTACAACCGTTTCATTGATAACATCCTTGACAACTTTTTACACTTCTAACTTTGAACTGTTTCAAAATGGCTGCTCTAGTGTACTGACAGTGTAAGGATTATTGTCCACATTGTCAAAGAGGTATCACAGCAATAACGATCCATTATATGGTATGGAAAAGAAAAGCCACGGCACTTAGTTGAAAAGACTAGATAAGACCCTCCCTAGCATTTTACATATTGCAGACAGAAATACATTAAAAGAAGCTCTTATGCTTTGTTAGATGTTTGACTTTCATAGTCTTGGTTAATTCAGTTTTAATGTCCCCTGCTGTTTAGATCAATTGAATAGCATACAGAATGTCCAGCATAAAGAGCATTGGTGCCAACGTGGAGTGGATTCATAATCCAAAACAACCAGGAACAATGGTGAAAATAAAGGACAAATTAGAAGGACAGAATGTGCAAATAAATACCTGACATAGGAATAGAATTTGCCAGGTCAATGGCAGTACGCAATTCAAAGTTGTTTCAACCCTAAACTTAATGTTAATGTTGGTTATAAATATCCCCCTTATATCCAACTAGGTGGTGCAATGAGTGAATGCATTGTTTCATATGGAGATTCTTTATTCTTGTTGTAGAATAAAAGACTTTTACAAAGATTGTTTACCAAGTGCTGTAAGCTCTTTTACACAGGTAGTGACACAAAGCAGGGATTCCTCTGTAGTATCCGTACAAGCAAGAGTCTGGAGCAACCCATCTACACACTCGCTGTCAATTACAGCCTAAACAGAGGAAAGAAACACATTAAATCTATTCATTTAGTTACACTGTATTGATTGATTTTTTTTTTAGTTTTGCAATCTTTTCTGTCTCAACCACAGAAACACATTTCTGAGGGGAAACTGAACAACAATGCCCTTCCCAGTTGTGTTTCATTAACTGTATATTGATAGTGTTTGGGGTAGTTGTGGGTCAGATTACACATCTGGGAAAATGATCTCTTCAGGAGGTATGAGAATATTTAAAAAACAAGTTTTCAGTGGGGGTATTTGGCAATACACTTGCATCAGAAACTTTATACCAAGAACTTAGTTGATAGCAGAATGTTTCTAATCTGGATGCTAATTGGGTCCCCTTTGCTAGGTATGCAGTTAGAATTGTCTTCCTAGATTTGGTTTAATTGATTAAGGCTAGATGCAAGTTTTAAAAAATGAAAAAAGAAACAATTAATGCTACAAAGTTTTATTTTTATTTATTTTTTTTAATGGCATAATAAAGCTATACAAGGCTATCCCAGTGGTTTAATTTTAATTAATTACACTATGTAACACAATTTTTGTTCCTGGGTAGTAAGTGTTATTTCCTAATTGCTTATGCCTCAAAAGCATAGAAAATGGCTATTATTCCCCACAAACTCTACTTTTGTGACCAGAACAGTGATATTTCAAAATATCACTATTTCCAAGAGAAACGGGCAAATGTGTGTCTTTTCGTTCACATAAAGTCAGAAAAAAACAACATAAGAATCCAAATTAACATGTATTTATACTAAAGTAATACAAAAATGACTACAAAAGATTTAGAAGCAAGTAGTTTTTTTCGAGATTTACGATTATACTGTAAATGTAGTCATTTTTGTATTACTTTAGTATAAATACATGTTAATTTGGATTCATATGTTGATTTTTCCGGGGGGGGGGGGGGGGGGGGGGGGGGTGAATTGTAAACAGGGGTAAAAATGTTATGCCAAATATATTCAAGCAAATATAGATAATATTTTCTCCACCATCCTGCTTTCCACCCACATAACACTGTGTGAATTATGTCTCTTATAGTTGGTTTTATCATAGAGTGGTATTGGAGAAATGTATCGATTTCAGGTACAAGGAACATAGCGAGCCAGATGGTGTATTTTATGAAAGTCAAAGACATGACACGGGTGGGGTGGGGACTTCAAGGGTAATACTGTGAAAAAAAGGGGTGATACATTTTGCTCTTTGAACATCAGAAGAGTCTATGAAACAAACTTAGTGTCACAAACTAACTGTACATTTATACTCAAATAAGCTTGTCCTTCAGTCACTCTAAAATAAGCATGCTCCTACTCTGCATCATCAGGAGGTCAATATAATGCAACCTGCAAATCTTATGTAACTTTTTTTTTTTTTTTATCTTAGCCCTTAACCACAGTGTTGAAAGGTTGTATAAGATCAAGGTGCTTTAAAGCATAGCTAACTGTTGTGTGTGTCTGACCCAGCCCTAGCAGGTAAGGGCTAAAAAGTAGATGAAAAACCATGCAAAGCATCATTTTCTCTGACATATCTAGAGTAGAGGTTCTTTGAATTTGCACAGCTCAACTTCATATAATGCTAAAATGGGCTTTACCTTTTTCATGGAGCCACAATGTAAGGCATGCATTTGCCTAGCTGTACTGAGACATACAAGTTACCTGAACACTCTGACTGGAGCTCAGGTTCCTGATGGTATAGGCAGTGTGGCTAAGGATTACTGGGTTGGTTCTGAAACTAAGCAGCTCTTTCAGAATCTTCAAAAAGCCTTCATTCACCAAGGCATCCTGAAAAAATAGTATCAATAAAATAAACCAGACAAGATTTCGTTCATGTCTTTGACAAAAAAAAAAAAAAAAAAAAAGCAAATACCTGAGATTATGCACCTTTCAGTATTTTGTTTGAATGAGTAACTTTTAATGAATTGCCATTTTAAAGGAAAAAACACTACTGGTACAAATATAGCTAAGCCCTGCCAAAAACACAGAATTTGCATAACACCTGGTAACAATGGAACTAAGGTAGCTTATTGTTTTGTACTTCAGTATTATGCCACTTTGAGGCAGTATTGAAATGGATTGTGTCAATACTCTTGTAAAATATGTTCCCATTAAATGTGTTTAGGGCCCGTTTCATGGATTCCTTTTAGTTCCACTTTTCTTTACAAACTATTTTAAGTGGCTATGACTAACTAAATACTTTCCTAATTTTTACCTGCAGGGCACATACATTAACTATATAGCTCTCAGTTTCAAAAGAAACATATGACACTGCAAACGTGATTTTATCTTAAAACTTCTGGTACTACACAGGGTAAAAGTGCGTTCTCAGTTTGCTTGTCCTGTCTTCCAGGAAATCTGTTACACTTGCACTTCTTTGGTCATTTCATCTCATCAGTGGGGATCAAGAGCACACAGTAACTGGTTGCAAACCATGTCAGTCATAAGGGGAAAGCACCTGGTTCATTATTGACAGGAAAGGCGGCTCTCGTCTTGCTGAGAGAGATCATTAGCTCTTTAAATACTCATGGTTGTAAGAGCTGATAAACATTTTCTGCTACGTTCTGAATTCCTTTCCGCTATAATCTGAATTTTCTTCTACTTCCACCGTGTGTGATTAGCAGGCTTTAATACTGTACACCAGTGGCTGGCAATTAAATTTGACGGCAGGCCAAATGAGAGGGCCACTTGCAATACCCCCCCTCCCCCAAGTGGCTCCAGGCCAGGCCCGCAGAGTGAAAAGAAGTGGACAGCTGATGGCACGCATTTTGAAGGATGCATGTGTCTGTCCTCCTCTCTCCCGAATCAGCGCGAGGATGGCAGCAGTGAGCCGGATTGAAAATAAAAATAATCCGACATTTCAAATTGGGGAGAAAACTAACTGGCAAATCCAAATTTAAAATAAATAAATCAAATACATAATTTAAACCACTCAAAGATTAACAAAAATATCATCTGTTATCATAGAGCAGCGGTTCTCAAACTTCGCTGCACTGTGACCCCCCCAGTTCTAGCAAGAAAACTGACTACGAAATATTTTTTACAGCCAACAGTAAAAAAAAATAAAATTAAAATTAAAATAAACAAAATTACAAATGCTTTTAGGCTGCCACGGTTTACACAATCGTACACAAAGACAACTTCTTAATCTAGCTTTTGATTTTGTCAGTGAGAGAAAAGTCAAATATATCTCATCCTTGGACTGATGTGTTAAGCCATTTAGCAAAAGCTTTTTTTTTTTTTTTTTTTTACTGCTCAATCATGTCTAACCCGACATCCAGTGCTGTCAGATTAAAAAAAGGTTACAGACAGAGGAGCTGTAGAGTTCAGCGGCAGTGCATAAAGAGCACATGTTTTGTTGGATATTTACTTTAATACACAAAATGCGAGACTCAATTTGTATTATATGTTAACTTATGTAAAAAGGGTATGCTTTTATTTATCGGTTACCTGTTTAACCTATTACATCCCTAGCTTTGACAACTTCAGCATTCCCAGGTACGTAACGTTTTTGTCTGTGATCCGTTTTCAATCAACGCTGATGGTGATTTCTCGTTCCATGCAAAGCAAGCACTTCCCACAATCAACGAAGCAGCATCTAGAACTAGCAGTATATTTGCAATCATCGGCATTGCCGAAAACCGAACTCATTAACAAAGGAAATTATTCTGGTCCACCTATATACAGTGCCTATAGAGTTTACATTCCCTTGAACTTTTTTCACATTTTGACCCAAGAATCTTTGTCACATCACATCTATCACACCTGCTGTTCTAAAGCTGATCGCAGAAAAAAAGTGCAATTTTTCTCAAATTTGTCATAACGCAATGAATCACTAAAAAAAAAAAAAAAAAAAAGTATGCTACTTTTGAATTATGTTATACTGCATTCCTGTCTATCATATGAGGATTTCAGTACCATAGCGAGGCACAAATGTATCATCACAATCAGCAAGTATTGTACTTTGGAATCGATATTGCAAAACACTTAATTTCTTGCTTACGTGCAAAAAATATGTGAAGGTCATTCGGAGAATCCCCCATGACAGCCCCCTTGCGGTAATATTAAAATGAAGTACCACTCTCTCTCAGCCCTTGATACAGCCCTGCCAGGAGGCATCCACCATTTGTAGCTTGTTCCCTGCTTTTTTGAAAATAATGTAAGATTGTAAATTACACATCCTACCACATGGAAGTGTGTTTCTCTCTTTTTTTGTAAGGCAATATGCAATATTTCAAATGTTAAAGTATCATAGAACTCACTGTGGGGAAACCAATGCAAGGACCCCAACAGTTAAGTTCTGCACCATCTGCCCAGATTTTACATTCAAAAGGTGGCAAGCCTTGTTCTAAACTTGATCACAGTTAAGTGGATGTTAAACCTTACTGAAAATAGATTTTTATTAGGTGTTCATATGGCTAACCCAGAATCTTCTAATAAAACTAAATGCTATTCTTCTCTTACCCTGTTGTGGGGGTGTTCTGACAGGGCACTGAGGAGAGTGACTGCTGATTCTGACACAGGCTCACTGGAGGACCCGAGCAAAGCCTTCAGCTGAGGAATGCAGCCCATAGCCACAAGCACCTCTTGGGTATTTACTGCAGCAAAGGAAAAGAAACAGTTAAGATCAACAGGGCACTTAGTGTGGTAACATTGTCTAAAGTAGTGGTGCACAATCTTTTTAAATGCCGCCCCCTTTTCTCAGCATACATTTTGTTGTGGTAATCTCTGCGTGAGCGAGACGGTCACAGTTTGACAACCTTTGACCTTATTTCTGATTGGTCTATTGCGACGCGAACAGCGTATAGTGCAAACACAAATAAAATAAATTTATTTCTATATTTGGTCGCTTCATTCGCGGAGCTCGCGTTTGCTTGCGGTGTGCATTACTCAATTTGAATCAACAGTTTTAATTATTTTTTTCACTCAAATCGTTTGCATCATTACACTGTCGTCCCTGTTCACTGCAGTTTCACCGACACACTTCATACATATTTTTTCCAGTTCTACGAGTCCTACAGTGATCGTCAGCAGCTCATTTGAAAAGGTGAGAACTTGGACTAATTAGCTGTCAATTATGCATTTATTTAAAATGTTCTATACTTTTTTTTTTTTTTTTTTTTTTTTTTATACAGAACAGGCCCTTCAGTCATAGTTACGCCCCTCTTACTGACTTGTTTACCCAGCACAGCTTTGTGTGGCGATATTAAAACCATCTAAATTTGGTAATCATCTTGCTTAAGCTATTAACATGGCACAGCATCCATGTCCCCTGGCAAGGACATAAATAAAACATACAGAGGGAAGAAATGTTAGTGATGTACCATGACCTACATCCTGCATACTGATTATAATCTCAAAATGAATGGTGATAAATAAACAAAAAGTAAAGAATACTTTCAAGTAGGGCTGTGTTTGAAGGTTCATTCATTAGCCAGGAATTCAAAGGTAGTTTTAGTTCGCCAGGTGGCATTCAGGCGATGTATTTTTTTTTTTTTTTTTTTTTTTTTTTGTGTGTGTGAATACTATAAAATGTCACATTAAATATCACGCACATGCAAAATTCGATCTTTTGGTTTGTATAATGCTTATTACTTAAACAAAAGTTGTACTAAAATTCACTACCAAATTGTTATACTTAACAAGTCTATATGGTGCCGCTGCAATGTATGGAGCAGGGTACAGTATGCCAAACTGGGGGTTACCTATAGCGGTTGTAGGACTTCAGTAAAATATGTACTGAATAACTAGTGTACAAGACATTGTAAGAGATAAGTGATATGTAGAATATGTCTGAAACCATAAAAAATATGTTAACACTAATAATTTTAATTGTGAAAACTGAGCACCGTTGGCCCATCCTCCCTCCAGCTTGTGTTATCCAGAGGCAAACCTTTAATTTCTAAATTTGCCATCTCGACAGCAAAGTGTTGTATAGCGTAAGCTGTACTGAAAGAAATGTCTCTCAACCACTCTGCTGCTTAGGATTTTATTTTGTTAAGTGCCCAGACAAAGCCAAAAGAAAAAGTTGAATGCAAACTCTGCAAGCGACTGTTGATGTATCATGAAGGCACAACTAATCTCCATTTCACTTCACAAGCGTAAGTTCATATTATTAGTATTAATATTTTTAATAGTAGTAAAATGTGACTGACTGATAACCTGCTTGGAACGGTGACTTAAATAAAGCTTGCAGTTGGTGTTGCTGAAATGCAAGCTTACTGTATATATCTCAAGCAGCATCAATTATGTGTAAATAAATGTGTATTTTTATTTAAATTATAAAAACATGATTACTGTTCTATACAACATTTTTAAATTACATGTGAATGTTTTACTCCATTTATATGGATTACCTGTAAAACAGGATTTTCAATCAAATATAAACAAGTTGCTATGGTAATGTTATGCAAATTAGTAGAATCGACGGTTGGAACCTTCCTGCAGTAATGTGTTCCGAACCATCGAGGGTCAAAATGTACCCTTCGTTGCAGCCCTGCTTTCAAGTAGCAAACGTCTCTTCAAAGTTTTATCAAAAACATTTTATTCAAAGTAATCTTGAATTGATTTTACCATTAACTGATAAGTTTCCGAGGCAACGGCACGATTGGCAGCATATCTGTTGAAATGAGACACACATTTATTTCAGATTGAATCACTTAATTCACAATGGTGGCCTTCTGTATCATTTAAAAAACAATAGTCTGATTTTTTTCTTCCCGCAAAAGTAAACTATTTTTGTAAAAGGAAAATGAAACTGTTACAAAGCTAGTAGCAAGCAAAGAGGTGTACATGTATGCCTTAGTTGATTGTACCCAGTTTTATGGCAAATATAGTTTACTACTCTGATACAGTGATACTTGAATATACACTGTGCTAAAATTTTTCCAATGTCGATACATACAAAAGTTGTTTATTTCAGCTACCAATTAAGACTAGTTGTCCAAAACAGCTGCCAGTCAGCGTGTATGTTGTGCCAAAGCACAGAACCACAACTAAGCATATACTGTACTCAGGGCTCTGGGTGAAAATCAGGGTAGTTAGACCATCACTGATTCCTCCGGGGCTTAACACAGACTTCTTGATTAAGCAAACAATAACTGCCTTAATCCTGATTTAAGAGGACTAATTTGAACTGGAATATAGGAAACATGCATTCCTTTCCAATTAATTTTATAATCATTCATTCATTCATTATATAAAACTACTCAACCAATAATAAAATACTGCAGGTCACTAGATTATTCACATATGACATTAAATGAAAGCTACCGCACAGAAAAACGAACATTGTACTTGAATTGCTTACCTTTTGAACAGAGGAAGACATTAAGGAGAGCAGTGCCTTCAGCAGGAACCGGTCCCCTACTTGAAGCATAATCTGGTGGTACCCGGGATTAGTTGCAAAATTGCTTAGAGCAGAACAGCTGTAATACTGCAACAACACATACAGTACCCTTAGACATCCATATATCAATGGATTAATATTTTGTTGAATGGAGAGGTGCAAATACATAGCATACTGTATATTACATATAAGTAACAAAATGATATACTCTTGCATTCTTACCATTCAAAAGAGACAATCTTGCATAATAACCTGTTTTTATCACAGGTTTCACAACAAATACTGTACAAACACACAAACATTGCAGCATCCTAATTCCAGCTTTATCATAAATGTTCCTGTCTGCTTACACATTCTTTTAACTACAACTTTAAGTAATCAACTACAGACCAGCACTTTTCAGCTGACCCCTGAATTATGAAGTTCACAATTCACTTCCTTGGTTTAGCTTGATGGATACATACATTTAAAACACAAAGGCCAATAAATCCCAACTGGCAATATTTTTAGACAGAAGTTAACTTCTAAAACAAAACAAGGTTGTTAACCACAGCAGAATCATAGATGAGACATCACTGATCAATTGTTGGAATGCCAGCTTGGTACTATTTTGAAGGCTACAGTATATGTAAAAGGTACTCTGCAATTCATGACTCTTCACACATTATGAATGAATAATCTTTAAACAGTACACACAGGAAACCTGAACCACACTAGTCACCATCTAATTAATACATGGTTTGTAGTTTGTTGTTCCATTCCTCTTCAATGGCTGTGCTAAGTTGCTGGATATTGTCAAGAACTGGAACATGCTGTCGTACACATCGATCCAGAGCATCCCAAACATGTTTGGTGAGTATGCAGGGCATCGAAGAACTGGAACAATTTCAGCTTCCAGGAATTGTGTACAGATCCTAGTGACATGGGGCCGTGCATTATCATGCTGAAACATGAGGTGATGGCAGCAGATGAATGGCACGGTATCTCTGTGCATTCAAATTGCCATTGATAAAATGCAATTGTGTTAGTTGTCTGTAGCTTATGCCTGCCCATACCATAACCCCACTGCCACCATGGGGCACGCTGTTCACAACGTTGACATCAGCAACCCGCTCACCCACACGACGCCATACACACTGTCTGCCATCTGCCCGGTACAGCTGAAACCGGGATTCATTCATGAAAAGCACACTTTTCCAGCGTGCCAGTAGCCATCGAAGGTGAGCATTTGCCCACTGAAGTCTTTTACGACTCCGAACTGCAGTCAGGTCAAGACCCTGGTGAGGACGACGAGCACGCAGATGAGCTTCCCTGAGACAGTTTCTGACAGTTTGTGAAGAAATTCTTCGGTTGTGCAAACCCACAGTTTCATCAGAAGTCCAGGTGGCTGGTCTCAGACGATCCCGAGGGTGAAGAAGCCGGATGTGGAGGTCCTGGGCTGACGTGGTTACATGTGGTCTGCGGTTGTCAGGCCAGTTGGACGTACTGCCAAATTCTCTAAAACAACGTTGGAGGTGGCTTATGGTAGAGAAATGAACATCCAATTCTCTTGCAACAGCTCTGGTGGACATTCCTGTAGTCAGCATGCCAATTGCACGCTCCCTCAAAACTTTTATTGTCCCCAGCACAAGGTGCACCTGTGTAATGATCATGCTGTTTAATCACCTTCTTGATATGCCACACCTGTCAGGTGGATGGATTATCATGGCAAAGGAGAAATGCTCACTAACAGGGATGTAAACAAATTTGTGCATAAAATTTGAGAGAAATAAGCTTTTTGAGCGTATGGAAAATTTCTGGGATCTTATTTCAGCTCATTAAACATGCGATCAACATTTTACATGTTGCGTTTATAATTTTGTTCAGTGTATTAACTAGAGCAGGTGGGCAATTTTTGCCAAAGCACCAGAAGGTCACAAAAAGTTTGTCAGTGACACATATCCCCTATCACAACTGTAAAAAAAATAAAAAAAATAGCTACCAGAATTATGAAAGTTAATCAACACCTACATCCACTGTCTGTAAATGTAAAAATGTCTCCATATACCCCCAGATAATTAATTAACCAGAAACTCTCAATAACTAAAATATGTCCAAACCAAGTTTTACCACAGGTGAATAATCTATTCTCTAGATACAAGAAAAACAAGTGACAGAGACAATGGTCCCTGAAAATAGGAATATAGAGGAAGCATGCATAGCAAGATCCTGGGTCTATTCCATTTATCTAAACAGTCACACTGCAACTGAGTCTATTACATATACAATGTAAAGTATTTTACCATTAACAGACAATGGATCAGCATGTATGTGTTACATGCCCACGACAATCAAGAAATGGGTTAAGATAACTGAATAAATACAAGAGCAGAATGCCTGTTATTTCAAGCTGGAGGGCTCAAGACAAAAAGAAAATGGCATTGTGAAATAGCAGCAGGTGCAGCCAGCTGTTTCTCCAGCATGTCAACTGCATTTCATGTTGTATTGTATTTTATTTAGTTTCTGTAGCATTTGCAATCCCTCCATTGATACAAAGTTGATGCAGTTGGTGGATACCAATATTTACCTGAACTTCAGAGTCGGCAGACTCTAGAAGAACTGTAAGAACAGGCAAGGCACCTTCCCTCCACAAAACCTCTCTAGTCCTCTCTAATAAAAAAAAAAGGGGACAAAATGTGCTCTCCTTTCCGATTAATGAATCACTTTGAGCATGAGGTAAAATGATGTTCAGAGGAGCTCAGTTGATTAATCCATGGTACAAATACATCAACAGCTAGTATGGTAATGCTGTAATATGTAATGTTGGTTTTAAACCAGGTTTTGCAGAGCAGTTTTTTTTAATACCAATGGTATGTTGTAACCTACTGCAGTCAGTATGTACATATGGGAATTAAAGCAAACTGAATTCCCTTAAATACTTCCAAGTCCCTTATCACAAATGCGTGATAAAACAAACTTCACTACCATAGACCCTATGGATGGGTTAGAGACTGCATTAGTTTTCAAGTTCTCTGCTTTGTCTAATTTTAAGCTAGGATCTCCACAATGTATCAGACGGGATATAGAGTTTATATTTCATTTAGCATAAAGAGTCTCTAAGCATACCAAAACCTTGCTTAGACTATTGTTGGAGGCTGGAGTATGCACGTTCATTTATATGTTCTGAGCAAAGTCTGGATTAACCATACTTTTTCTGTATTTAACAATGCTTTTGCTATACTTCACTTTGCAATGGTTTTACCAAACAGAATCTTTTATAACGGAACCATGGATAATTCTTCACAGCTTACCTGATCTGGTGAGATTCAGAATGGCGCCGACAGCATTCTGCTGCACCCGCGGATCATAGGACTTTGCAAGCACCAGCACTGGCAAAACTCCACCTGCAGATGCAATTGCTTCTCTGTTTGATTCTAAAGTAGATGGAAAAAAACATAATGCCTACAAGATTGCAATTTTATTAGCTTACTTGTACAAATAAGGAACATACAATTACATTTGTAGACAGGTGTGGCAGTGTGCCCCGTCCATGTGTGGATTTTGTGTTACGTGTGGTGTGTTAATGACGGTGTACAGGTATTGGTGCATGGGATATAAATGGGTCTGCGTAACACAAGTGATTTAAAATATATAGTTGTATTTAAGCATGGGGATGCACAATCACTTCACATGCAGACAAAGCATGTAATGGTATGTGAGCACAGGATTGCACAAATTAATTCACGTGCCGAGAATCAAGTAAATGATTAATTAGTAATTGAATCTCGGCACAGCTGTGTATATATAGAGCCACCAAGCACTCACTCAGGGTTGTGTTCAGGGAGAAAGAATGGGAGAAAGTGAGGAGAATGAATGAATGAATGAATAAATAAATAAAAACAATAAGCAATTGCTACGTCATGCTGGAGGGCCAGCACGGTGCTTGTTTGTTTAGTGTTTGTTCCCTGTTTGTTAGTGTCTGTTCGTTTTGTTTGTTTATTTATTTTGGCCCAAAGTGCCATGTTCTGTTTTGTTCAACATTTTATTTTCTGTGTGTTAATAAAACACTGAGCGCTGCAGTGTCTCAGGTTCGCCCGCAGTTGCTGTGCGTGTTGGTTTCATTTCCTGGCCTGACTTCACCCCTACAGCCAGCCTGTTCACAACAGGTCCTTCTGCAAAACACAGGGCAGCATTTCCACATTAGAACTTTGATTATGATTTTGTACCATTTTGGTAAGGAATGGAAATTGAGTATTTAATTTTGGCAAAGAACCCATCTGTGAAACACATTTAATTTGATCTCAAACAGCTCTGTCCCCTTTAATAAATGTAACTGTTACACACTGCTAGTGTATGTTTAAAAATGCACTGTATACAACAAACATAATATTCTTCTCCTGCTGGGGGCTTAAGGAAACCCCAAGCCCAGTGTCTTATTTTTTGTCTGCCCATTTTTTGGGCCACAAGCCATCACTGATATAGAATATGTATAGCTATATACCAGTATACAAAAAATGGGTAAGTAAAATCTTAAGTGTAATCATAAAGCATGATCACATTCCACTGTTCTAACATACAGTACAAACCGGAAGTTGTGAGGGTGGCCACACATGCACATGAGTTACACTGGACAGTAGGGTCTCCAGACTCCAAAAGTTCCAGTATCGGCTCCAGCATCCCCATTTCAACCACTAACTCTTTGTTCACTGGAAGAAAAACAAGAATACAGTACTGCCATCTTTCTTAGAAGAACTCTAAACTGAAAAGAGGATCTAATGACTGGAATTCATCTTAGCAGACCCTTGTAGAAATCAATGCAATTGATCACTCTTTTAAAAAAATATATTTTTCTTGTTATGAGTTCTTACTGCTCATGCTTACCATTTTCCTCCACCAAAAGATTGACAAGTGCCAGTGAAGTGATCCTCTGTACCTCCATATCGCTGGACTGGAGCAAAGCATTGTAAGGTTCCAAGAACTCAACAGGTAATGGTGCATTTACTGGTTATACAGTAAAATAAAGAAACATTTAAAAAAAATGTTAACTATTGTAAAGCCTTGTGAAGCTGAACATTCTGAGCAAAAGAATGAATACACACGTAAATAAATATAGGTAGTAAGTTAAGGAAATACGGGTTATAATGTGTTAATGACGCAATAATAAAACCACGATGCTGGCAACAAAAGCAGACATCCAAAGAAATCAGACTATGTTCCATTTTGATGGTAATTAAGTTTTAACTTGTCAAGATTTCCAAAAATATGCATTAATATAGCTTGGGGAATTTACTTACACTGTTGACTAATGTGTAAATAGTATATGGCAGCTGACTGTTGTAGGTTAGGGTTTTCAGAAACAGCTAAAGTCCTCAGGGCATGTAGACAATCATTGTCAAGCAGTGGTTTGTCAGTACCTGTCAAAGAAAACACTTATTTAAGATTAAAAACATCATGCTGAATCATGTACAAGTTTATCAAAATGTGTTTTACAAAATACAGTTTGTTTTCTCAAATTGGCTTCATTGCATACTTAAGTGTGCCCCGCTTTATAACACCCTGTAGGCCAGAGTTAAGAAGCCATGAGATTTGTGTTTTGCCTAAATGACACTAAGGGTCAAATGGGAGGAAAGAACACAATGCCTTTGAAATATGGTTATTTATAAGCGCTACCTGAACTGAGATTTAAAGATGTTCGCAAAACAAATAATGCAGTTGCCTCTGGACTTGAAAAAATACTGGAAAAAGTGTATTGTCAACCACACTGCTATGGTATGCAGGTGCACATGGAAGTGCAGCTTCTCTGATAGTCAAAAACATGCTAAACAACGTGCTAACCAGAATTTATCACAATTGGTTAAGAGGCGCCCATCCATATCTTACACTTACTGTATACTTTAAACAATTAGTGTAATAGTGTGACAGCTGATCCATTACACATACAATGGAGTGGATAATACAATTAAATGTAGCGGCACGACATTGAGAAAAAGCTTAAAGCGGATGTAACACGAGGCAACTTTTACTGGCAACTGTTGTATCAAGAGTCGCTGGCAATTAAGTTGCTTTAACTTGTATGCAACAGGCAACTTCCAAGGGCAACATTTTTAGGAATCTTAAGAAGTGAACCAATAACATTTACTTTAATTTGCAAACCTTCAAAAGACAAGTCCAATCAACTCCCTTGTGTATACAGATATTAATTACTATACATTCAATTTAAACATAAAATGCATTCATTTATAATCAAATTATTTATTAATTCATAAACAATACAAACATATTAGTATATACAATATTAAAGACTACATTACAATCAAATTCAATATATTAATTTGCAGACTAAAATGCATTTAGTGAAATACAATATATATTGAATAAAATAAAAAATATTGTCAAAGTTGTTTTTGTTTTTATTAAAGGGTACAGAATGACCCTTTTTTATTTTATTGTGTTACGTGTTCCCATGTGTTGCTACAGCTGTTTACGCAAGGTGTGTGTATTTTTTTTTTTTTTTTTTTTTTTTTTTGTTTTTTTTTTTTTTTTTCATATATGTCAAGCATAGTATCTGTTTGTCAATCAGTAAATTGTATTATTTATATACAATGTAGTTGTATAAAATAAACGTCTATTTTCAACGTTTCCAAGTGTACTTCAATTTTTTTCTTGATAAAGGTCATTTTAGTTATTAGTCATTTGTACACTCGTCCTATTAATACCCTTACTCTTGCTCACTCTCAGGTTACAAATCCATCTTAGGTCTGAACTTGCAGGGACGATAGGAACCATCTTGAAATGCAGTTCAACACACAAATAGTAAAATCATAAAATTTTATTTTTTTTTATTTATTTATTTTTTTTTTACATTCCCCTTATCCTCTTGCTCACTGGTAAATCCATCTCAGTTACACATGTGAGCAGGAGGATGATGGGAAATGTAGTTCTGAGAGGTCCATGCAGGTACATAGGAAGCCATCTTGAAACAGGGAATGCAATTTAAAAGTTTAAAAAGTGGTCAAAAAAAAAAAAAAAAAAAAAAATTAAAAAAAACCCTGCTTTACATAAACAGTTGCAGCAACACATGGGGGCATGTCACACAATAAAATAAAAAGATCCATAAGTACCCTTTAAAGAAACAAAAAAAGAAAAGAAAGTATGTCATAGCAACTTCTGTTCAATTCAGTATATAAATGATGACTGGTCTATAACTACATCAGCGTTTTTTTTTTTCTTTTCAATTGAATTGAATTTCTTTAGAAATACTAAGGTACATAACAGCTGCTTTAAGAAGGTCATCATAATCAGTTGTCTTAATCTGTTTTTGATCTTTTTGACTGCCGGCTACTTTCACAAGGCATGCAAACCAAAGTTGATGAAGAAAACTTTGCTGTCAGAAGTGGTTGCTAGGACAGATTCGGAGAGAAAAAGACAGTAATTCAGGTGGAAGGCTGCAGAGTGATGTTGGCAGAGTCAGGCACCTGTGAGACAAAAGAATATTTCTTCAGAATTACATTTTTTTTTGTTTGTTTTTTTAATAAAACTGACAAAACATTAATCAGTAAGTAAATAAAATGAATGAGTTAATATTAAAACAGAGCTACATACCCTTATGGAAAAACAATAAATATGCCGACATGATTAACACAGTAATTAGTTACTGTAGCTCAATTTGGTTGTTCATTGCTACGGAATAGGGTATGTGTGTAATATTACCTGGGATAGGCTCAGGCTGTCTTGGCTAGCCCTTGGTTGTACTGCATCTCGTATATATGTGAAATGCTCATAGTGCTGCTGCCACTTTGGGATGTACAGTATATGTCATCAGCACTAGCACCTGATCTTTTACTATTTTTTCTTTATGTTCTCTCATGTAAATCGATCTGATGT
Organism: Polyodon spathula; assembly: GCF_017654505.1. Classification (NCBI taxonomy): domain Eukaryota; kingdom Metazoa; phylum Chordata; class Actinopteri; order Acipenseriformes; family Polyodontidae; genus Polyodon; species Polyodon spathula. The sequence goes on along the minus strand of NC_054538.1, from coordinate 33,583,782 downwards.
TGTTTCACTTAGATTTGATTTCATCCTGTTTAAAAATCAATGATGGGTTGTCAAAACTTAGTTTTAACCCATTATGTTCAGATGTGTCAAATTATCCTTAGCAAACAATGAATACAATTGTATAGAATGGTAATGTATTACTAGGTGCATATCGCTAACCAGTTTGCACTTATGAGTAAATGTTTATTGGTGAATAAAACACTTATATATATGAGCCTGTGTATGCACTTCAGAAAGACAAATGATTGTGTGTGTAAATTTTCACTTATAATTTTAAGTATTTACTCAATTTGGGGTAGTTACAGCAATTAACTCAATATTAAGACGAAAATTTCAAATATAAACATGCAGAACTGTAAAGCAAAAGACAATGCACATGCCCAAATGTTCAGCCAATTCCTTCAGGGATTGTCTTCTCTTGTCCAGTTTAAAATTTCAGGATTTGAAGGATCCCCTAAGAATCTGTGAACTAACACAAAAACGTATTACAAATTGAAATAAACTTTTTTTTTTTTTTTTTTTTTTTTTTACATATCTATTGTTTATAAACATACATTTAGGAAAGTACTTACAGGCATTATTAAGACAGTAGCTAACAAGTTGTTTAAGCTTCTTTTTAATTGTTACTTTTAATATTTTTGATAGACAAAAAAATATTTTTAATATGGTCACTTTTAGCAAGTTTGCTGCACTGTATCAACATAATGGTATTTCAAAGTTGTGTTTTAATGTTCCAATGTAACTTTGAACACGTGAATAGCGTCTGTAATAGTTTCAGCAGTCCACAGGCTTTTAGTGTTATGGCTAAGTGGTTTCAAGTTCTGGACGCTCATTCAATTTTTTTACATTCTTGTACCCAACCTGTATCATTAGAATATAATGTAAATAAAAACTACTTTTTTAATGTTTGAATACACAGTAATTTTGCGTTTCATTGTAGCCTACTATAATAATAATAATATCATGTTAATCAAACCGTTTTTCATTTATCGCGTAATGCAAATTTAAAATCACATCTGTACTATTGTAATTTAGCTAACGCTAGTAATCAAGATTTACACTGACGTAAACGTACTACAAGTGTAAAACGCTATACATCCAACAAGGTGGCGCTAGGTGACTGGTTGTCCCTCGCTTGTAAGCGCTTCCCTCTCTCTAATACGGGGTTCACCCACATACTCTAGCCCCAGGCTTTATATTACGGACTAGGCCTTATAACTATTTGAGCTCTGTGAAATAACTTATCTAAGCTATAACATAAACAACATAATTTTACATTAAAAAGGTAGATAACTTACTTTCAAACCATGCGATCAACATGGTATCTTCGTTGGTTCTCCAATCGGTGTCTTGCGGTCGCATAACAAATCTGAATCATGATTGGCTGTTACAACAACAGTTTAAAGTTGAAGCAACAAAATCAAAAGGATATCATTTTGAGTAACTTTGAAGAAAAACAAAAACAAAAATCCTTGATAACGTTGCGTGCAACTTGTTGCTGCAACAGTTGCCTGAAATAGTTGCTTGAAAGTTGCCTGGTGTTACATCGGCTTTAGGTTGTTGTGTATGTCTTGTTTAAAGCCAAGGAGACACTAGTCTACATGTTGCTAGAAAACCGTCACTTTTCATTTATCGCGTAAGGCAACTTTAAAATCACATTTTATTATTGTTTATAGCAATATGCAGACTAGTGTCCCCTCGCCTCCAGAATAAAGTGACTAAACAGAGACTGCATTCTGATCTCTGGTGGGTGTTGCTACGTTACCTGTGTCCAGGTGTTGCAGAAATTCCTGTGCTGCTTGTCTTTCATGCTGCTGAAGAACAGGCTTGTAAAATTTACTGACCACGTCTTTTTTTCTTTTCAAGCAGGAACACTGGCTAATAGCATCCACACAGTCCCTTATTTTCTGTGCAAAGTCTGACATAACCCCTCGCACAAGTGCAAGGAAGTCTTTCAACAGCTGAGCACAAAAAATACACAACTGCTCTACCCCCATCTGTAACAAAGAAATTTGGCATTTGTGGTTCAATTAATCACAAAACAACGCTTAGCCTATCGGGATTAGCAGTACAGTAGTTAATTTGTCAAACGTTCTTGTGTAACCAAATTTGATTAAAAGCGACCTGTTTTCATAAATATAAATATTTTCTTATTTTGTTTCAAATAACACACCGAGTTAAAAACAAAAACACAAACATTCAAATACATTAATACCGTATGTAATTAAGGTGTTAATCCACTCAGAACGTTATATTTCCTCAGAACCGGCTGCAATTAAACAGGGACCAACAGAGTCGTTTATCTGTTGTTAGCACCGACCCACGGTGTAGATAACATCCATCGCATCTGCTCTCCTACCCCTTTGTCTTTCTGCAGCGGACGTCATCGTCAGTTAAAAGATTGTGAATAGGACAATGACAAAGGGAGCTACCTATGTCACGTGATATTAGAGCACATTCAGGTACTTCACCTTGTTTGTCTGGTTTGTTCCTCTTGCAAAACTTTGTTTATTTATGCAACTTTTTTTCTGTCAAAGGGATCTGTAGAAATACAAGTACCAGTTTTCAAATGTGAAATAATAAAACCAATTCAAAATATGTTATTTTATTGTATATGAAAATGCATATATACCTGACTTTTCACTGTATACTGTATAAATAGCAAATTACCAGTACATATAAAAACTATTTGTCAGGGTTACCTCTACTGAACAGAGGCTTTACCAGGACACAGTGACAACTGGTAGGGCAAAAATAATTCAGACACAACTGATCCAGAAGCTAGAAGGTGCTTAATAATTCCTTGTCAAATTTCCAACCCAGGTTATGTGTGAACATTGTAAAATACAGTGAATTGTAAAATCTTCTAAAAAACAAAACAAAAAAACAAAAAGAATTGCACATTGTATAAAATATGTCCACCAGCTGCATATCAATGTAATTCACCCCTGGAAGAAGTTCCACCTATACTACTACACACTGGTTTTAAAGATGGTCTTCTTTTTATATCATTTATTTTCAATTAAATACATAACTTTAATTTATTTTGTATTGTGTTATTGTTTTGAAAAGGTTTTTGTTTAAATGGGTTATGTTCAAAATCCAATCTTAAAGTTTCTAATGTTTAAAAAGGTAAATATTAATGATAAAGTGGTAAATGCAGACGATAGAGCTTCTCCACCAACTGCTGTTACATGCAAATATACAGACATTTCTCTTAAAGAAAATGATACATTATAAGTATGATAGAATTGTAAAATGTGCATTATTATTGTTTATTATAAATGTGAAATATCGCTCGTAAAAAATACTATATTGTTGACAGTGGAGAATAGATTGAAGTGTTCTATTGATCTACAGTCAGTACACTACAAAACAGGCTATGGCAATGTGAGCTTTGTAACTCAAGCCTCAGGACTGTAAGAAAATAATGTGTGCTTATTAATAAGATGAGGCAATGTTATGCAAAGAACCTGTGTTTTAAGAGTACAGTTGACAACTATGCTGGCCAGTGCTCAAGGAGTCACACAGTATTTAAAGAGACCAGTTTTCCCAGATGATGCGCATTTTACATATGGAAATAGTATTTTCACAGTAGTGTTTGCATTTATACCATACTTTTCCCTAATTTATACAATGCACGTACCATAGTTTATCATGGTTTACAATGTTTATTAATATCCTTTATCATACCTGGCTGTTAATATGCTTTATTACACTTTGCTACATTAGTAATTACATTACTAAATATAATATGAATATAAATTACATTAATAAATCAAAATACTGCAGTTTTTGTGAAAAAGGGAAGACTGGTCTGCAATTTTTGGATCAATGCAGTAGCCTCCATATGCAATTGCACCATGTGTGCATTGTTTGTACTGTAGTTTGACTTTGCAATTTTGTAACAAACAGTTTGACCTCCCACGGTATACGTTAACACTTGGTACTCCATCAACAACTTGATATATATATATATATATATCTATATAATATATATAAATTAGGATTTCGCTTTATATAAGTCAAAGAAAGGATTTCAATCATCCTAAATTCTACTTTCACTTGGATACAGCTGATCAACAAATGTCAATAGAAATAAAAATTAACAGGGCCTGACAATTTCGGGAATCAAATGAGAGTCAAAAACCAGTATCAGCCTAGCTCAATACTCTCCTGATGGACGCAAACAAAGTAGGTTCAGTGATATGCGAGAACGCTGAAACCATAGCACGCAAAAGAAGCGTCAACGTTTATTGGACCTCTAAAGCATTTGCTTTCCCCCGTTGTTAAGGGTGATGAGCTACACCCTTTGACCCCTCGGTTCGTCTGAGAACGGAAAAAAATGTCTGCGGAGTAAGGTGTTGGGAGATGAGAAAACAAGGAGAAAAAATAACACCGAAAAATCACCATCGAAGGTTAGGCTAGGTAAGAAAAAATCTAATGCTTTGTTAGAATGTATTTTTGTAGAATTTGTTTTAAATATCTGGAATACATACCGGTTAGTGCTGCGAGGAGGGGAGGGTTCTCAAAATGGCCTCATTTAGTTTCAGTTTACTGTTTGAGATAGTGGTGGTGCAGTACCGTATAATTTTGCCCCCCTTTAAATTTACGTTGAGATAGTGGTTTTTGTTTGGTTGTATATACTCGCTATATATATATATATATATATATATATATATATATATATATATATATATATATATATATCTATATAGCTATAGCTATAGATATAGATAGATATAGTGTATGTGTTTTTATTTTAGTAATGACCGTACCGTGTTATATGAAAAATTTACAGTAAACGCTAATTAAGTCACTGGCGTTTATAGCATAATTTAATTGTTACAATGCCGATTCACCAGCGGCAGGAGGCGATGTTACTTATGTTGTTTTGAGTCTGACCCACATGCGTTTTCTAGTGTTTAGTTGGAGTGCTAGTAAATGGTTCCAGAAACATTTGACACAATACATTTTATAGTACCTATGTGGTTCAGAGCTGGTGCTAAAAATTGGTGTGGGGTGGAGAACACACAGTTAAGTACAGTATTTTTTTTTTTTCTTTTAATATACCTCAGTTTGGGGTTGTAATATTAATGATTTAATTCATTTTAGTAACTGTCTCATTTTGTTAATTTTAAAATGACAATGTGGTGAAATGCTACATTTTTGTATGCTGGAATAAAGCAGTAATAAATTTGAAGTACTTTATATTTCAAGAACCACTTGACCACCACACTGCATAGTGCTTTACCATAATTCAGTATTGATTGGTATTCTCTCTCTCTCTCATATATATATATATATATATATATATATATATATATATATATATATATATATATATATTTGTGTGTCACACAAAACGTCTTCATAAATGAGGGGTCAAAGTTTTCACATTTTGTTGGCACCTGTGCGTACTCCACGACGCTTTCAAATTAGACTTTACAGTAGATTGTACATAAACTCTTCCACACTGATAAAGTTAAAAAATGCATATAGAATATAAATAAGTAAGATTTGCAGAGAAAAAGATTCATCTCAGTTGCATAAGTATTCAACCCCTTTGCTACAGCAGCCCTAAAATCAGCTCATTATTTGTTTGAAAGGTCACAAAATGAGTGAAATGGTTTCAGCCTGTGTGTACTCAAAGTGGTTTAACTTGCAGATAATCTCCCTCACATAGTGATCCAGCAAAGCAACCATGAAGACCAAGGAGCTTTAGAATCAAGTCAGGAATAAAGCGGTAGAGAGGTACAGAGCAGGAGAAGGGTACAAGAAAATTTCAAAGGTGCTGATTATCCTGCAAAGCACAGTGAAGTCCATCATTAAGAATTGAAAGATGCATCATATCACCCAGACACTACCCAGATCAGGTCGCCCTCCCAAACTGAGCCACTGGGCAAGCAGGAAACTGGTTCAGGATGTCACTCTGAAGCCAACAATGACCTACAGACATTTGCAGAGTTCTGTGGCTGAGATAGGGATGAAACAAAAGTAAATTTCCATGATATGAATAGTAGCGAGCCCACTCTTTCATGATACAGCGATTATCATGATAGTAGCTGGGTGCTAAGTACGGAAGGGCATGTTTTGAACTTGTTCCTGCTTTCATTGTTGTACTTTTGCCACAGTCGTACATGCTATGGTACTGTATTTCCCCCATATATATATATATATATATATATATAATATATATTATATTTTTTGTAGTGAAAGTACACACTAGGGCTGTCGGTTAAGCCTCAAAATAGCAATCGATTAATTGGGCACTCAAAATATAATCGTTCGAGTAAATATCGATGATTGCACCATGACGGTATCATTTTAATATCATTGCAATTCAATGAAACCATGTGCACTGAAACTGAATGCGTTAGGTAATCCCGCCTGGGTAGCGTCAAGAGAAAAAGAAAAATGCAGCATTCACAACCAGCCTTGCAAGTTTAACATACTGCAGGAGTGTTACTGAAATATGTATTTCAAACATACTACAGTACTGTGGAATGTAAGCTATATAAAGAATTTTCAAAACTGATTTGCATGTAGGATAGGATCAGCAAATCAGATGCTAGTTAACACAAGCAGGAAAACAAGAGCACGCTCACTTTCTGGTAGAAGTACTCTAAATAGCAAGGTAGGTCATTCGTAGCAGCCCTAATACACACTGATGATTTTACCCTTATTTGGAGAGAAAAGTGTCTGTTTCCAGCCAAGTTTAATGAGTTTGTGACTGTCGTTTTCTATGATTATCTAATAATTAAAAAATGTTAATGGTATGATTATCACGAATATTCGTAATCACGTTAAGTCGTACTATCGAAAAATTGTTTCATCCCTAGTCTGAGATGGGAGTCAGTGTTCACACATCAACATTAAGCTGACCTGTATGGATGGGTAGCAGGAAAGAAACCATTGCTCAAAAAGCCTCATCCAAAAGCACATATGGAGTTTGCGAAAAAGCATGTAGGTGATACTGCAGACATGTGGAAAAAGGTTTTGTGATCAGACGAGACAAAAATTTAACTTTTTGGTCTAAATTCCAAGTGCTACGTCTGCACATCACCCAGTCAGCACCATCCCAACTGCCAAGCATGGTGGTGGCAGCATCACGTTATGGGGATGTGTCTCTTCAGCAGGGACTGGGAAGCTTGTCAGGACAGAGGGGAGAATGGATGGTGCAAAGTGCAGTTTGAGTCAGTCGAGGCCTCTGAAACTGGGGAGGAAATTCACATTTCAGCAAGACAATGACCCAAAGCCAAAGCTACACTGGAGTGGTTGAACAAGAAAAGAATTACTGTTGTTGAGTGGCCCAGTCAAAGTCTTGACCTTGAATCCAATCAAAAATTTATGGCGGGGATTTCAGTCCATCGACGAGCCCCAACAAACTTATCAGAACTGGAGCAATTCTGTGAATGGGCAAAATTTTCACCATCCTACTGTGCAAAGCTAATAGAGACCTTTCTAAAAAGACTCCTAGCAGTAATCGCTGCAAAAGGCGCTCCTACCAAGTACTGACATAAGGGGCTGAATACTTACGCAACCAGTAAATTTCATTTTGTACATTCTCTGCAAGGTTTGCTGACATTTAACCTCCTCATATAAGTGTTCATTTTAACCACTACAGCTTTGAATAAAAAGAAGTTTGTTTGAAAAACTGTGCATACATTATTTGTAATTCAACAAAATGTGACATTATTGGTAGGGGGTGAATACGTATGCAGACCACTGTGTGTGTGTGTGTGTGTGTGTGTGTATGTCTATATATATATATTATATATATATATATATATATATCATTTAAAAAAAATGTATGGTCATATAATATATAAAAACACATTTTAAAGCTTTTTCCTAAAAAGCTTTGTAATACATTAAGCAAGTTTAAGTGATGTTAATAAATACATTCATTTTTTTTTTGTAATTGGCACACACTCTGTTGTTTTTATGATGGTGAAATGCACCATGTTGTCCTGGATTCTTTATTTACTCTGTAGAATAGTTATTTAGAATGGGTGGTTCTTCATTAGATCCATAGGCTGCGAATAGGACAACTGCATTCACAGCAACACACATGTCGAATTATCTCAGATATTAAAATCAGGTAGTTTAAAATAAAAGCCTGTATAGATTTGTATGTAATCTCTCTTAATTTTTCCCCAAGGTTGAAGTGAAGCATATTAATTTGACTGTCAGGCATCAGTAACTAGGAAAAATGGTGCGATCCAACTCCCCTTCACATTCTTCAAGGTCAAGGTCTGGGTCTCACTCTAGCTCAAGATCTCGCACCAGATCACGTTCAAGGAAAAAGAGATATAGGTAAATTGTGGGAAAATTATGCTTATGGGGAAATTAAACATGGCTTAATAATACATGGTTACTGTTTGGGTATATATTTGTTTACCAGGCATCTGCTATATATTAGATAGATACTTGATTGTATTACTTTAGAGTTTTACTAGATCCAAAGAATTAATACCAAAATACTATGATTTACATGTTTTTGTCTGTTAAAAAAAATTTGATCTACGCAAAATAATGATGCCAGTGTTGGATATCACAGGGCAGATTTTTTACTGTTGTCTGCTGTTCATAGCTAAACTGCTCTGCCGTGTTTATAAACTTGATTCATACGGAATGAGTTTACCTTGGTTGATTGAAAAACAAGATGATATTTTTCTCTAGTTCTAGATCTCGATCCAGATCGTACTCACGTTCCCGAAGTCGAGAACGTGAGCGTAATTACCCCAGAGATTATCGACGAGATTACCGCATGAATAGAGGGATGAGGCGCCCCTATGGGTTCCGCGGTCGGGGGAGAGGCTACTATCATCAGGGAGGTGGGCGCTTTCAACACCGAGGCGGCTTCAGGCCCAACTGGCAGAACCGGCGCTACTCCCGCAGCCCCAGAAGGGGGCACTCTCGGTCCAGGACCCCAAAACGCAGATCTGCTTCACAGAGGTCTCGAAGCAAATCCCACCACTCCGAACGCTCATCTCTGTCCTGCAGGTCCTCCAGCTCCCGCTCCTCCTCTCGTGGCAGTAGGTCCCCCGTCCCCTCAAAGAAGCGCAGCTCCCAGGACAAGCCTAGTAAGAAATTGGAAGGGGGTCCTACCAAGGATGAGGAAGCAGGCAGACAGCCAGAGGAGGAGAAGGGGGATGTTAAAAGCGAACAGGCAGCCAGTGCCTCTTCCAAGTCGCTGTCTGATCTCAAAAGGGCCCCTGCTGTCATTACTGAGAGCTGGGTAGGGATTGCTGCCTACAACGACACCAGCCCCCACTCCCACCGCAGTCCTACCGCCACCCCGCCAAGCCAGAGCTCCTTGCGCTCCGACACTATCTTGCGCCAGGTCACCTCCAAAATCAGCCCCCCCCCCTTACCTTCACAGCGGTTACATTCTTTGCAGCACAGCCCTGATGGTCTTCTGGGGCACTACAGCCCCTCCCATGACAGCCCCCTCTACTGTATCTCCCCCAGGAGGAGTCCAGCTAAAGCCTTCTCTGCCAGCCAAAGTGGCAGAGCTTTTTTCCCTAACAGTGATGATCAGACTCTCCCAAAAGCTGGAAAATACCTGAAAAGGTGATTGTTATGTTGATATTGTTCAGTTTTATATTTCAGTAACAGACTACTTGAGGTTTGGTAAATCTTACTTCTCTTTCCTTGTAGGTAGCATTACATTGGCAATTTACTGTTAGTTTTGTATCAATCATCAAGCCCCATCCTTGATCTTTTAACTTGCTTACAACAATTAACCTAGATAATCCATGTGTAGTCATATAACTTTAAACACAGCCAGGTTGATGCTTGATATTTTCTAAGCTTCTGTATTGAGGAACTTCTGTTGCTGGGAAATTATTTAAACTCTTAATGTATTTATTTTTTATTACCAGGTACACAGAAGAGGAAGGGAGCAGAGTTTACCTACACGAAAGGGGTAACGGGAGGGAGAAAGATGCCCAGAAGGATAGAGTACAAGATAAAGGCAGGGCAGAGAGGGATGGAGAGTGGGCTGAGGAGGGAGGCATAGATCTGGGGGGCAAAAAGGTTGGTGAAAAAGTGCCTTTCCTGAGTGACTCTCCTGAAGTGGAAGAGGAGGATGAGTCTCAAGCCTATAGGCAGCCATATCAGTTCAAAGTGACCAGTCAGGTAGAACAAGTTAAGAGTTATGCAGTTGAGTCCCGCTGGAACCTAGATAGCCAGGAAGAGAGTGGCAAGAATAAAACTAAAACATTATTGAAAGCAGAGAGAGATTATGACAGGTTTGGGGAGGCCAGGTCATACAAGTTTAAGGATACAAGCTATTTGCTGGACAAGCTAGGTGTAAATAAAGAGAAGTATGCAGAGGATGAGGGCAAGAGTGCAGAAAAGTTTGATGAGAAAATTACTATTAAGAGAGACATAGTGTCCCCACAGCAGCTCAAGGCTGACAAGCTCAGAGACCTCTATGAGCATGGTGGTCTGCTGCAAAAGACTGTTGACATGAGGGATAAGGCATTGCTTCGAGTTGAAAGCCCACCTAGGGTAAAAATGGTCATCAGTGAGGTCTGCCATCCTGAGGTCAAAATGGTGTATGACGATCCAAGGTAAGCATGCTGTTTATAAACTACCTGTTGCACATTTTGAATGAGAAATACCAAGTCCATTTTGTATGTCTTGTTTTTGTTGTGTTTTCTAATTCAGCCCAGGGACTTCCATGGCATGTGACAGATCGCTTGCAAGTGCGCTCGTCCACTCTGTCAAGAGAGAGCAAGGATTTCGTTCCATCTTTGACCACATAAAGAGGCCTCAGACGTACAAAAGTTCTGCAGAGTCTTTTATTCAGCATATTGTGTCCTTGGTTCACCATGTAACGGGTATGTTACAAATACAGTCTGTTGCTTAATAAATACTGCTTTATTTTTTACTGTAATCTAAATCACTTAATCTTAATTGTAATTGTTAATTTTCAAGATTCTGTGTACAAATTATTTAGGAATACTTATTTTACCAATATTTGAAAAAGTGCCATGTAATACTCCTTTTCAAAATCAAATATCACTAATTTACATTTAATTTCACCTCATGGTTTTAAGTATACTTGCTTTAATGCTAATACAGTGCTCCTGTCAAATCTGCTTAGTTTTAGAATGGGGTATTTAATTGTGCTGCACTTCGGAAGTGGAAATGTACAACAGCTCATTGTGCAAGGAGCTGAAAACACCCAGTGATGATTTCTTTTTCATTATAAATAGGTCATGGCAGTCCTGGAATGTGCTTTGAAATGCCAAGTTCTGTGTTACAAAATGTAATTGCACTTGAAAGATACAGGTGCAAAAACAGGCAAAGTTGAAGCTTCTGTGCTCCTGGCATAAAATCTCAATTACTAGCTCCAAAATTCTTCTGCCTCCATGTTGGGTTTGATTGAGGCACTACACTTGTAGTGACTGATTCAAGTGTTAGTGATTGGTTATGAGACATTTTCTGGAAACAAGGCGGTAAGTTGAAATATGGATATCATTTATAAATAACAAGAAAAAGCAGAGCGCTTTTTAAATTTAATTTAAGAAAAAAATAACGGCCAATGTTATTTGTGTTTCCCAACCAGTGTGTCCAGATATATATTGAATTATTTGTTGCAGAATACTCTTTCCCGCTGAGTGCCTCACCTGGTAGAAGCGCAGGCTTGCGTCATGGCTGTGCAAAGCAGGCCGGTGTTTGCTGGGCACTTCAAAGGGAGTGTCGCATTGGCTTTGGCGCTCCTGTGGGTTAGGGAGGTAAAACCCGCAGGAACTGTTTCTCCATCACTCTATAGCGAACCCTGCTGGCCAGGCACCCGGTGAGCTCAGAGCGGACACCTGCAGGGCTGGCCTTTGTCTTCCAGAGGTTGGTAGCTCGCTGACATCCGCTCTCGGGTTCCTGTGTGAAAAAGAAAGCTGGGTTGGTCGTGGGATCAGAGGACGCCCACTGACTCTTTGGGTCTCCTGAGCCATGTCTGCATTGATGCGGTGAGGAGAAAAGCAATTGGGCATTCCAAATTGGAGGGAGGGGGGGGATTAGAATTGGACACACTAAATTTAAAAAGAAAAATAAATACTCAATTATCGACATGCTTTTGGATTCACATGTTATTGGCTGACAGCAAGCACATACTGTAGTACTGGTAATTAAAAAAAAAAAAAATATATATATATATATATATATATATATATATATATATATATATATATATATATATACACACACACACACACAAATAAATAGATAGCTCTGCTGGCTGATTTTATGTATTGAAACCTAAACTTTAAATGCTTCAATCTCAAAACCTATTTTTGTTATTTACGGTATTCTTGCTCTCAAACAAAGATCTGTAGAAGAATTTGAGTGTCTGTTTGTGAACTGTTGTTTAAGGTTGGAGATTTTTACTTTAACTGGTAATATTCTGATTCCAATAAATTACTATTTACGAATTTGCCATACAATGTGTTTATGCAGTAAGTTGGTCAATTTAAGGTCCTTAACTTTTTGAATGAACTGCTTTATGTAGGCAGAATTCGTAACCTTAAACACACTTGAGGGCATAAGCAAAATACTTGCTTTATAATTACCCTTTTATATCTGATTCTGAAGAGTTTATTAACATGATCATCTGAATTTAAGCCATTGGTTTAATTTATTTATTTATTTATTTTTTGGTAGCTTGCTTGGCTTTACATTTTGTTCCACCAATTAAAGGCACTGATGCTTTACCATATCATTTTGAATGTTATGGATGGATTTATACCAATAGCAGTTTATCTAAATCGGATGATTGTTGACAGGTGTTTAACATGCTGTGTGAATTTAAAATAACGTAGCTTAAATTAATAACTAAAATTAATTACTGTTTTTAAAGGTACTGCTATTAAAAAAATAATAATAATAATGCCTTTGCTTGGTGTTTATCTAATGTTTTGTCTGCTTTTCAAAAATAAAGCAATACAATACTTGTGCATTTCAGAATATGAACATAGGTTAGTAGGTTTCAGTGTTGATATTCTTTTTTTTTTTTTTTTGCGAATTTCTGCTTTGGAAAAGGCTAATCAGTCTGCCTTTTGTCTTCTGCTAGGTTTCTTGAATGTTCTCTTTCCTTAACTCGCCTACTTACATAACCCCCTTTCGAGATTGGAAATACTTTGTAAATAGGTGAAATTAACTAACTGGGCAGTATTTCTCCTCTGCAACCAACAGAGCATTACTTCAAATCAACAGGAATGACCCTCCATGAGCGGTTCACTGTCTATCAGAAAGCTGCTGAAGTGCATGAAGCCAGACCAAACAGTCCAGAGATCCACAGGTAACAACTTTTTTTGTTTGGAAGTTTTAAATCCCACACTGAATTGAAGGTGGCAAATATTGGACTCTGCTGTAATTGTGGTGGTTTAACCTGTAGGGGTGTGGCGATTCACACAGTGAAACATGATATTTTTGTCGATAGTGATACCTGTATCGATGATGTGTCTGCACTGATAATTCGAGAATATTATTTATTAGCATGTACTCTAGCAGCCTCACCTACCAATGACTGTGATAAGTGTTTTTGTAAAGCCTACCGGCAGCTGAGCAGAACAGTTGTCGATAATTTCACCAGGGGTGTGGGCTCGCCTCGTTTTTTTTTTTTTTTTTTTTTTTTTAAAGTCACGCTATGTGTAAAATGTGTAAATATCCTTAATTTACTGTATTGTATCATATCCCTCGTCGCGATAGACATCGTATCTTGCCCCTCACATTTTGATACAAATCGTATCGTGCCCCTCGTATAGCGATACACATCGTATGGTGGCCCTCATATTGCAATATGTGTTGTGAAGACACTGTTGATACCCAGCCCAATTCACCTGTGTCTTTCTGCATTGTCAGTGGATTCATTTTTGTGGAAAAGAGATTTAGGGTTGTGGCTAGTAAATGTAAGTGAACTGAAATGAAGAGTTTTTTTTAAATTTTATTATTACTGTTACAGGAGGATCGATGTCTCCCCCAGTGTTTTTAAGAAGGAGAGAATCCTAAAGGAAGAAGGTCACAAGGTAATTTAATCACCCAATATAGCTTGACACTGGATGGGGTATATTTTAATGATCTAGAGTGGTGGATCTTGCCCAGAAACTCTGTTTTTATCATTAAAGTAGTCACCAGTGTTAAAATGGGGATGGGATTAGGTAGATTTCTTGTAACATGTATTCTCACTACCTAAATACATATTGTATGCAACAATTACAATTCCGCAATCTTTTAGCATGGGATGATTGTGTCAAAGGGGTATTGGGTATTGAATTTCAACATGTAATTCTTCAACAGGGTGACAAAAAATCAAGGTGTGATTCGGCTGACTTGAGGCATGACATTGATCGTCGGCGAAAGGAGAGGAGCCGGGAACGAGACGACACGAGGGGTTCTCATGAACCCAGCCCGTCGCGAAAGCTGGACAAACTGGGCAAAGAATTCAAGGACTACAAAGATTACAAGTCCTACAAGGATGAAAGGTAGGCATTTATTTCTTCCACTTTGCAGGTTTTAGTTTAAGAAATTTTACACTTTTCTTTAATACTTTTCTTGATCATTTGTTTGCAATATTTATACATAAACGTTTTGTTTTACAGCAGTAATCTATTGTCTTTCTTGCGGCTTATGTTGGATGAGGACAGTTGGGATTAGCAAACAAAAATGACATAATAAACT